>NW_011888889.1:392715-409107 GCF_000151845.1 Pteropus vampyrus | reverse complement strand
CAAGAGGGAATACTACATTTTGCCCTTCCTACTAGCCATATGGCCTTAAACCACTCTGAATGTCAGTTCCCTCATCTTTAAAATGAGATGACCATGGTACCTACTTTGAAGGATTATTAGAACATTTATAAATAGAAATGTCTTAGCAAAGAGACTGGTTCATGGTAAACCCAGAAGAAATGTTAATTTTAATCATAGTAGTAGATACAATCCAAGAAACTTCTGTTTTTGACTCAGGAATGAAGTCCTCACCTATAGCAATGAGGTACAAAAGGGTTTGGTTTTAATCTTCCCTCCCAGTACACATTCTAGAGAATAAGCCTTGTTTGTCTTGTTCACCACTCTGACACCTAGAATGATGTTGAGCCTTTAGCAGGACTCCATAAATACTTGTTGAAGAGCTCATTAAAAATCAGTGCTTAGTTTCAGTAGTGCTATAGGGAAACAGGGAGCCACTCAGGATCCTGCAATAGAGAGTGCTGTCTCAGTCCCCAGTTCAGAGTGGCAGAGCCCTGCATTGACTGGCTGCCGGCTCCGGACAGTTGTAGCAGCAGAGCAGCTATTTCACGAGACTCACCGTAAGCAAAAGAAGTAGTTTGGCATCATGGCCAGAGAGATCCAAGGGACCTGATATTCAGCAAATGTGAAGCGAGTTCCTGGGAAATGAAAAGAGCCAAGTCTTCTTAAAGGGCAGGCATATCTGTGCCTGGTAGTGACCAGATGGGGACTTGCGGTATTGCAGTGCCCTCCGATATCATATGCTGAGGAGAATGGTACTCACCTTGTGGGATTGCTGTGAGGATTAAACAAGTGAATTTATGTCAAAGCTCTTGAAAGAATGCCCAGTAACAGGTGTGTTAGTTCGTGGTAGGATAGGTCACCAAGGGTGGATGGTGAGTTTAAGGAGTTGAGCAAACCTGTCTTATCCACAGTTGGAGCCTCCTTGGCACCTCGTGCATGGCCTAAAGTCTAGCAGGTGCTCCATAAGTATTTGTTTAATCAGTGAACAGGAGGGCAGTAGAGTCAAGGACAGAAAACAATGTGTGGGTTGGCTCTTGAGGGAAGGTTTAAAATATAAAGGCGGTAGAGGATAAATGGGGCTTTCTAGGGATAGGGAACAATTTGAACAAAGACAGGTGAAAGCAAACAACATAGACTGGTCCTGGGAGCCTGTATAATTTAGGACAGCAAGAAAGGGTAAAAGGATGGGAGAAATGAGGCAGGCGTCAAAAGATAGTGGGCTTTTCATGCTGTGCACATTTTTTGTTATTGTCATTGCTAAATGTGTAGTTTTCTCTATCTGATTAATATGTTAACCCTATTGAGGAAAAAATAAACAAAAAATAAAACCTTGCTAAGCCGTTAACCATGGATTTTCAGTAGACCTAATAACGTATTTTGTCTCCCTCTCATTTTGTCTTACTCTGATTGAACATTACCAGACTTTTCCTAAGTATTCTAGTTTGTTTTTATGAAGCTCGGGTGATAAGTCCGAATACTGATGCCACAATCTTAATTAGAGAGAAGCTCTGACACTTTCAAGAGACAAGAAAAGTACAGTCAGATTTCAGGTTTTGCCCAGCTGTCATCTCGAATACTACATTTTAAAAATTTTAAAAATATTTCTTTATGTTAAACAATAAGTAGGCAGTAATACTTTATAAAATCAATAAAACTATTTTTAAGGTCTTCATGATACAGACACAATTTTTATACTTATCAACATAAACTTTTTAAATTTTGTCTTATGCTTATAATCTAAATCTTTTTCTCAAGCAAATATGGATTTTTACAAATTAAAAATTATTAGTTTTATCAAGAAATAGCTTTTTACCCTGCCGACACCATTTATATGTGTTCCATTTGTTAGTAGTTGAAAATGCACTTGATTGAACTAGATCAGCCTATCTTGTCATCATCAAAGTTTCTTAACTCTCCCCAACCCCAACAACCCGCTGTCCTGACTTCCAAAGTACTCTCTGTGTATCTCTTTCGTGGTAATTTTCATTTTGCTCATTGTATTTGAGTTTAGTGGGATTATCTTCCCACTAAAATGTAGTTTCTTTGAAAGAGAGCCATGTAATATCAGACATTCTGACATATCACATGGAAAAATAACAATGACAACAACAAACAACCCTTGAATGAATTGAAAGAAAAAAAATGTTTAATAATCTGTTTCTAGAAATTTGTGACTTAAATTTAGAATAAATTTTGAATAATCTACCATTGTGATAGAATCCATAACAAATTATATTTTTGGTATCCAAACATAAATAGATGGACTAGATATGGAAAAACATAAATATAAAGAATTTTTTTACTGTACCCTCTGAATATCAATTTATTCTCATATTGTAGCAGTTTTCTTTATAATTTGAGTATAAAAGTAGAGTTTTAGAGTGATGCCCAAGAAGAAAATAAGATATAACTTTTCCTCTTTTTCTTTTATCATTTACCTTGACTAAGGTAACTGATTTTTTAATAAACTATTTTTCCCATCTATGGCCATGTCACCCTGAACGTGCCGGATGCCGTCTGATCTCGGAAGCTAAGCAAGGTCGGGCCTAGTTAGTACTTGGATGAGAGACCACCTAGTAATACCAGGCGCTGTAGGCAATTATAATTAATTAATTAATTGATTTAAAATATATATATATATATAAAATAAACTATTTTCCCCTTGTTTATCCCCTGGATGAGAGTTGCTGCTAAACCAGGGAATACATTTCCCTGCTTTGTTGCATGTAGGTTCAGCCATGTTACTAGTACAGTGGCACGTGATAGCTGCTACACGTGTCACGGGGGTTAATGCTTGTGTGCTTTCTCCTTGATGCCTTTTTATTCTGCAACACAGTCAGAAACTGTATGTTTAAGAGGACAGTACCACAAGACAAAAGGAGCCTGGGTCCCTCTGTAAGTGCTTACCATTTGATCAGAAATATTCATATTTGACTTTAGAATGTTGGAGTGAGAAATAAGCATTTATTGTAATTACTAAGAGTTGAGGTTGTGACAACCATTAGCATCAATTGCCTACTATGCCAGGACACTTAGGACTTTATCCAGATGTCATAATGTCATAACTATCATACAAAAAGGAACTCAGTGTGGCCTGGAGCAAACATTGGATGTGCTGTGTTGCAAAGTTTGGGTTTGAAACTCTGCTTTAAAATACACATGACCTTAGGTAAGTAACTTAACCTCACTTACTTCACTTCCTTAAGAAATATATACCAAAAAAGCAAAAATAAATGTGATTTCATATATATATGAAATATGTTTCTCAAAAATTAAAAGCCACATGTGTGACTTTATTATAAACTAAAACAATAGATAAATAATAACACTTTAGGTTATAGAATAAAAGAGAAATGTTGTCCTTGCCATTAACCGTTTCATAGAATTGTGGATATTCTCAGCCAAACAGCACAAATATTTCACTGTGAAAACATGAAGTTTTTTTGGATACCATTCCTCTGGACCTGCCTCCTTCACCCACCTATCTGTGAATGATTGAATTTTAGAACTAGATTCACTGTGAATCTAATAAAGCTTAAATATCAAATTAATCTATTGCACAGAACACTTCCAAAGGCCAATTATAAACTCATCATGATGTTTTTTTGTTGTATGGGAATCATTTAAAAACAATTTATCTGCAGCCTTACAATTATAAAGCAAAAGTCGGTAACTGTACTGCAAACAGCAAGCCTAGCTGTGTGCCTATGTGAGCAGTCACATTTTCCAGATTCCAACTTTGTTGATCACAAATTAGCCTCGCTGATACTAGGAGACATGCAAGATTGTTCCTGACACAGAAAAAATGGTTCTGAATCTTATAGTTCTTATATCAAAGCAACTTGATAAAAGTTTTCCAAAATTTGACAATTCTAAAAATTTCACGTGGCATTACCAATAACAAATTATAAAACTGAAAGAAATCTTTCTAAAACTCAAATTTTGATCAACCATACAAAAAGTAAGACAATTTTTTATACTATACTTACAGAAAATATTTTTAAGTTTTATTTTGAAATATAAATAGTATGTACGCAGCCAAATACAGGAAGAAATGGTATTCTAGAGGTGAGTCATATAGTAACTAAATGTTATTTTTCTGTATGACCTGATGCTTGTGATGTTTGTCAACTTTGAAAATGTATATATAGTGATTCCTTTTTTTATTCAAAATAAATATTTATTTTCATATATATTTAGAATTTATAATTTTATATTAATTTTCTTAAAAGGATTCTCCAAAATCGTATAGCTGCAAACACCACCAAATCTATTTCTCTCCTTGATAACTATTTTCCAAACTCAAATTTAGAAACTTTCTTTTATATGGTTTCTTTTCTAGAAGATTTTTTTAAATTACTTTCTAAGATCTACTTTCTTAAGACAAAAGTGTTGTAGAAAAATGATTTTCTTGAAGGTATCTTTCTTTATCTGTTTTATTTTGTTTTGTTTTGGGCTCTTCTTTGAAAAAAGGAAATTCCTTCTGATTCAAATAATTCATAATTTCAAAACAGAAATATTGACTTAGAGCCATTCAATTATTTGCACATTTCTAATTCAAGTACTCACTGCTTTTACCATTCTAAGTAATTCAGACTGTCTCAATGATATTAAAAATAATTTTATTTTAAATTCAGTTGTTAAAGCAGTTGATAATTTAAAAATTATATGCTGTACCTACATTTTCTAAACATGTTATTTTAACTTAATACAAATAAATTATCATGCATTAGCCAAACTTTTGACGTAGGGCCAAGGCCTTTTGCAATGCGATTTCTGATTTTCCATAGGTGTTATGGCATAAACTAAAGCCATAACTCATTACCAATAAATTCAAGTTTAGTTTCCTTTAACGGGGAGCCACTTAAGAAACAACCTGAGTGCAGAATCTATCCTTTATCTTTTATGTATATTTTATACACTCTTAATGATTTTATTTAGCTACTTGCTTTATTACATATTTATCACATATTTTATCACATATTTTCAATGTATTTTACTTAATTCGTGTAGAAACAAATTTTTTTTCATACTCCTTTTATTAATAGTATCGAATGACATTTTGTATTAAGAAATATTAACATAATATCAACATAAATCAGTTTGGGAACCAACTTATTCTTATCAGCACACTAATCATCAGATGGGTCTAAAATGGGAGTCTTAGGAGGTGGTCTACAGGCCATATGTGTATATTATTCTATAGACTTAAGTCAGTAGATTGAGAACACTGTGTTACACCTCAAGGAAATAAAAGTTTTGTCTGATTCAGCAAATCAGGTAAGTGGAGGTTGAGCAAAAGAGTTTCTATGGTTATTATATTCACGTTAACATTTCTCATGGAAATAATTGATGATACATGTTTTCTGGGTTTAATTTTGCAAATTACAAGGAACTCTTCTGAGCCATTAATACTCAGTCAAATTTTCAAACTGTGCTTTGGATTCTAGACTATAGCAAATAAATCAGTAGATAAATGCCCCTTGTAGGTTCTGCCACCCATGCAATTGATACAGTGCTTCCCCTGTCACCGGATGGGAACATATGACCATTTGTCTTCTGCAATGACGTTGTATACCCTAAATTGGTCCCTCATCACTTTTCTGAAATTTTCTAGAAATAAGGAGAAAAAGATTTACTGTTTATTGTGGTAATTGTTTTTATTTTTTGTTCTATATTAAAAAGAGGGAAATAGAAAATACACACACAAACTACCAATTAATTACAGTAGGTAAATAAACTGCTATAGACTCTAAACTCCATCGTATATAGAAACTACAATTTTTTTTTTGTTTACCATAATATAATACCCAGCACCTAATAGACTGCTTGGCAATTTGGCAATCATGGGCATCAATACATACTAATTGAATGAATAAATAAATTATACAATTTTATTAAGTTTTTATTTTGAATAAATTTGATAATGAAGAGAGTCTGTCTCTAACCAAAAATATGTTGATCAAAGAGTCAGTGAATTATATATTATATATTATATATATCATCATTATATATTGATTTTTATACATAACAAATATACAAGATTTATATTTTTAAGTGTCTGATAGGCTTAGTTAAGTGTTTTCATATTTAACAGCATTAGAAAATAAAATTTTATACTTTTCAGTTAAACAAGTGTAATCATTAAAATAACTGCTCTAAATTAGAAAGTGCTATTTGAACATTTTTATAATGTTGAATTATTTTATATTTTTAAGAAATATGATAGATGATAGATAGATAGATAGATAGATAGATAGATAGATAGATAGATAGATAGATAGATGATAGATAGATAGATAGATGATAAACTCTTTTAGTTCTTTTGGGTATTACTTACATTATAGATTGGTATGCTATGCTATGCAATGCTACCTTATGTTGCATTATGTTATACTATGGGAGAAAGTTTATCCTTAAAGTGAATAGAATTCAGCAGTGGCTATTATACTACCTTTCAAACTGTAGTGTAAATATAATTGCTACCCTATAATGTTGGCACACTAATCCAGACTGTTGAAGATTAGTATATCTTCCTTTTTCCCTGGGGAAATTTAACCCATATGCAAATATGACCATTGCTATCTATCTTCTTTGACTTTGCTTTTCTCTGGGGATCCTACTTTAGGACCTGGAAGGACATTTGGTGATGATGCTACTCTTCTAATGAGCTAGAGAAAACGTACCATTGTGAACAATAGATAAAACTGTGAAACTAAAAGTTCATTCCAAATAAATTTTTATTTTTCTTGAAATAGTGTGTTAGAAATAAATCTCAAGCAAATGGCTGCAATTCCCTAGCCTTGAATGAGAAAGAGGGGAAAACAAGAGAAATACAACTCTGTTTTATATTTACTCACTTGCACCTCTAAACATTAAGTTAGCCTCAGTTTTATTCTATATGTTTTATTTAACCACGCAATGTACACACTATGTATTTTTTAATTTACTGCATAAGCACTGTCAATGTCTGTACTCAATTACACAGATGTTCTCAGATTGGTAAACTAGTATAAATCCAAAAGTGTGTTGGATGTTATAAATTAACATAATTTAAATCTGTCTGGATGAATTTAATAAGATAGATTTGAAATGTTTACATTGGCATTAGGACGTTTTAAGTAATATTTTCATATAACAATTTATAAATTAAATACAGACATTGGTTCTTACATAAATCGTATCATGCTTTTGTCTATTCATTTATTAAAGAACATGTGCTATGTTTCAATAACATCAAAACAAATAAAACAAATTAAGAAAATATTTTGAGAACAAATCTGAAATTTTTTTTAAAGATATATGATTGAAACTGTTCAGATGCACAGGGAGATTTAGTGATTTCTATTTGCTTTTTAATTTTGGTGATGATGCTACTCTTCTAATTTAAAGCTGGAAATAGTTATTATGCATAATCAGTTTAACTCAAAACTGGAACAAGTTGAAATAATCATTAATAAGATGGATAATTTTTCATACATTTAAATAGGGCTAGAAAATTAATCAGGAATGCATATTTGGGGAAAATAATTATCTTACTTTGCCTTATGAAATTTTAATTTTAATTTTTAGGCTTCCCAGCAAATATTTCCCAGAGAGGTTCTATTTTCTATTTTCAGTGAAAAATAAAAAATATTTTTTACAGACAACACCCTAATACTGTAGCCTCACACTGAAACTCTAAGACTGGATCAGTCTCCTTACCACATACAGATATGAAATGGTTATCAGGATGATTTGGGAGTTTGGGCCTTATCTGACTAGCATCAACGTCTTTGCCCCAAAATTTACAACCAACAGGCTTTCATTCTGCCTTAGGAAATTAATTCAGGATATTCATCTAGTTTGGGTTATAAAACAAAGAAAACTACTTCTGGCAACTGATGACCAGACGCAATATGTTAGCAGGTGTGTATGTCTTGTAAAGTAACAAATAGGTTATTTCAGGAGCAGTCTTTTTGCCTATGTATGTGAGTACTTCGGATAGGCCAAAAATTCAAATTTTCAGCAATTATGAAATCTTAATGTCATTTTTGATCCACTGCTTAATCTCATCCTTGGTTCCTTTGTGATTGTTATTTCAACCACAGGCGCTGACTGTAAAACCTCCTTCAAATTCCAAAAGAATTATGTTCTCTCCCCTCCTCTTTTCTTCTCTCCCCTCCCCTCCTTTCTCCTCTCTCTCATTCCTTTCCCTTCCCTTTTGATTCTGTTTTGTTTTTGTTAGGAAGTATTATTTTGGTATTACTAGTATAGATGAAAATAAATGGATACCAGGAACATTTCTACTTCAGTTTATGATCATGGAAGAATCTTTTACCCTAAATCCATGAACAATAATTGATTGATTACCAAGTTAGTAATTATAATCTGATTTTTCTCAAAAGTCACTTCCAATCTCAAACTGATTCACTATCATTATGTTAAAAGCTGCATATTGTATTTTCCTATTTTCCTTGGGGCTTATAAATTCACAGTTGAAGATTAATTGGCAACTGAACAATATTTGGGAATTTTATCAAAAAACATAGCCAATATCAATTCATTAGACTTCCTAATAATAGATGGGTTTTCTTGTTAGATCTATCAGTATAATTGTTTCTATACTAGTACAGACTCATATCACAATAATATATTAACTTTCTAATATTGTTAGAAAATGAATACATTAAAATGTGGCTAATTAAAATATTCTAAATAGGCTGATACTTTTCACAAATTATTTATAATATTATATATTATGATAACCTATCTAGCCTCTTAATTATTCTTTCATTGAAGATCATAGTATTTAAAGATGCAATGCTAATAAAATTTTATCAAATGATATGTTTTTAGAGGGCTAACAAGATAAGAAAGTAGCATGAGTTTGTATTCTAAAACCAATTATCTAAGGAAAACTGTAGAAGTAGGAGTGGGAGGGGAAGGGGAGCAGTGAAAAGACTTTAGGAAAATAATCTTTAATTTTATTTGTGTTTTAGAAAATGGCATAACATTGAGATTTTGTTATTTAAACAAAACTTGTTATATTTACAGATACAGATATTTATGGATTACATGATATTATTTCAACCTAGGTTCAATCAGAGAAAGAGACCACTAGGAGATATAGACAATAAGGGGTTACAGAGAGCTTTGACCTTATGAAATTATATGAGCTGGTTACACAGTCTATGTGGGGCCATTGTTTCTGCATAGGCTGCTGAGACTGAACCCTTCAGAGCAGGTAGTGAGGAAGGGAACGTGAATGTAAACTGGGCAAAGAAGGATAACATCAAAACTTGTGAGAATGGGCCAGAACCCACACAAGGACAGACTGGAACCCACGTTGGTCTCTCATGACATTCAAGCCTTTAATCTCAGTAATGAAATATCCTGTAGAGAAGGTGATAACTTCATGTGGAGCTGGGTACTCATCTGGCCCGGAAATTGAAAAAACTGAGGGAGGATCTGGCAGAGCACAAGGAGGTGTAAAACCCAAGTGCTGCTCATGACAAAAAAAAAGTGATAACATGTCTGAGCATCAATAGCACATCATGCCCTGAACTGACCCCCCAAGCATAAAAAAAAAATGGCTGCAGCTTCTTTTCTACATTCTAAATTTCGAACGTGTCTCTTGTGCGCCACACTAACCTGGAACTTTGAAAGGAAGGGAATTCTGGAAAGCATAGTATCAGCTTGGCTAAACTAGCACAGTACAAATTCACCACAAATATGTCTGGGATTTCTTTCAGAATCATCAAGGAGGGAGTGAATTTGGCAGTATCGACCATGGGCTAATAGTGTTTAAGGCTGCATAGAGAGTACATGAGGGACACTACACTATTCTTTGTAGATCTATCTAGAGGATGTGGGGAGAGAAGGAGGGAGAGGGAGGGAGGGAGTAAGGGAGAGAGAGAGAGAAGGAGAGAGAATTCAGAGAAAGAATAAGAATACCTTGAGAAAACTGAAACTGCCTTGAACTTGTGTTTACGTGTGTAGCAGGGAAGAAGCAGGAGTGGAATGCAAATGGCCATAGCCTGGGCACTGCAGCTAGATGTTGCAGTAAAGAGGTTGAAGAAAATATTTTTAAACTTTTTATCCATGACCTTACATTGAATAAATATTAAGGGCAAAGCAGACCACCTATGTCAACATCCTTGGTGTAAATAAGGATTGCAGGAAATCTCTGTTGGGATGAAAGTTAATGAGAATGGCAACCTGCTCTTAAACTTTTACCTTTCATCCACTTCATCCAAGCCCAGAGCTGGTGTGTTTTAACCTGAGAAAGTAGCCCGCTCCCCACATTGCTTCAATCTAAGGGTTTCAAGACGTGCTGGATGCAGTGCCAGCAGATTGCAATGGTCCACAGTAGTTCTGGGATGCCTGGGCTCTTCTGCCTGGACTTTTATCCTCCCTCTTTCTCTTAAACACACCAGAATGGGATCTGGTCTTCAGGACTTGATATGACCTGAATTTGAGTTCACAGCCTAAAATACCTAGACAAGGACTAAAACTACCTCAAAAGAACACAAATAAAACAAACAAACAAATAAAAATTTGATCATTAAATATTTATTGAGTGCTTGCTAGGGCATTGTTATTGGCATTGCAGATAGAGAAGAGAATTATACAAATAAATACCTTCATGTTCTGCCTGACTTGGCAAGGAGTGGGGGAAGTCAATAAATAAGACAAATAATGACACAAGGATGCACACTCGAAGCACTCTGAATTAGCATCATAATGAAAGTCCTAGTTAGTTCCATAAGTGAAGAAAAGAAACAGAAGGCATTAACAATGGAAAGGAAGAAGTAAAACTGTTGCTATTTATAGACAACACGATTGTCTTTGTAGAAAATCCCAAAGAAACTGCAAAACTTTTTAGGACAAATAAGTGAGTTTAGTAAGGTTGCAGAACATGAGGTCAATATACAAACATCAATCAAATTTCTATATACTTGCAATGAACAATTGGAGAGAAGAAATTCCGTCTGCGGAAGACTGTTGTCATCTATGCCCATGGGCTCAAAACTGTTCATGATCTTGACCCTCATAACTGCCTGCCCTGAATATTTTGAACTAGCTTATCCAGTCTCCACAACTGCGTGAGCCAATTCCTTGCAATAAATCTCTCCTTTTGTCTCTTATTCTACGAGAGAGAGAAGAGAGAGAGAGAGAGAAAGAGACAGAGAAAGAAGTATAGAGATAAATGTAAAGATATAAATTTCTGCAGCTTACTTCTAATTGAATCCATAAAAGAAAATATTGATACATGAACTTTATCAAAATTAAGAACCTGTGTTATTTGACAAATATTAAGAGAATAAAAATACAAACTATACACTGGGAACTTACATTTATAAATTATTTCTCTGATAGAGGATTGTATCCAGAATATATAAGGAACTCTCAAAACTTAATAAGAAAAGAAAAACTCAAATTAAGAAAATGGACAGACTATCTGAACAAACACTTTACTGTTTAAGAAACAATATCAGAATGGCAAATAAGCTCATGAAAAGATGCTTGAAATCATTAGTAATGAGAGAAATGCAAATTAAAATAATGAGATACCAATAATACCAATTTGAATAACAAAAAAATAAAGCCCACAGTTCCAATTAGTGATGAAGATGCACAGCAACTGAAACTCTTAACTCTTATACATTGTTGGTAGAAATGCAAAAATGCAAAATAGTACAGCCACTTTGACAAAGAGTCTGGTAATTTCTTATAAAGTTAAACATATAAGTACCACATGGTCAACTGAGCCTACACCTAGATATTTCCTCTAGAGTAATTAAAACCTAGTTCACATAGAAATGTGTATACAAATGTTTACAATGTTTTTTTTTTTTTAATAATCTCTAAATACTGGAACGAATTCAAATGTCCCTTAAATGAATACTAGATAAGCAAATTATGACACAGTTATACAACAGAATACTACTCAGAAATATGAAGTACTGAAACATCCAATAGTAAAATTGGATCTTACAAGCACTATGATAAGTGAAAGAAACCAAAATCAAAAAGTGGCATTCAGCATGATCTCATGTATATGTCATTCTGGAAAAAGTAATATTGTTGTGAAGGAGAACAGTTCAGTGGTTGCCAAGAGTTGGGGGTTATAGAAGGGATAATTACAAAAGACATTGAGGAATTTGGGGGTGATGGAAATATTTTATATCTTAATTGTGATGGTAGTTCTGCTACTGTATACATCTGACAAAACTCACAGAACTGTATCCTAAAAAAAGGAGAATTTCACTATAGGTAAACAATACCTTAATTGAAAAATGAGACAAATAAGTATGTATAATATTAAGTAGTGATGGTTACTGAGAAAAAAATAAATTAGGGAGGGAGGATATAAAATAGCTAACAATGTGAAATTTAAGTGAAGGTGAATAAGAAAAAAAAAGGTGCTTTTGGAATCATCTCTTACAAGAAGTCTGGTATATTTAAGGAGGAACAAGAAGATCAATGTAGGTAGAGCAGCATGAATAAGAGAGTTAGAAAATTAGGTTGGAGAGCTGATTCAGGATGCAGGATGAATCGGTATTGAGTAGAACCCAGTAGGTCACAGTTAGGTTTTTGATTATTACTATGACTGAGATGGGAAGCTATTAGAATATTTTGAACAGAAGATTACCATGATCTGGAGTACATTCTTCTAACAGGATCATTCTGTCTGCTATGTTATAGAGAAGAGGGCAAGAGTCAATGTGAGAAAACCAGAAAACAAGCTATTGTAATAATCCAGGCAAAAGATGGTGACTTGGACCATAGATAAGGCAGCAGAGGTGGTACAACATGGTCACAGTAAGGATTGATTGTAAATCTATAGCCAGTTCTGATAAACTGGATGTGGGATCTGTAAGTAAGGAGTCAAGAATGCAGTAGATAGAAAGAGTTTTAGTCTAAACAACTGAAAGAATGGAACAGCTTAATTGAAATGGAGAGGATTACAGAAGGAGCTGGCATATTGAAAAGGGTATGGATATTAGTCTGTGGCATTTAAGTTGAGGTTGCCTATTGTATAGGCAAATGGAGACATCAAATAGGTAGATGTATATCTGATCTGGAACTCAGTGGAGAGGTTCCTACTAGGTATACCAATTTGGGAGTCATCACAATAAAATGATACTTAAAGCCATGAAACAGCATGAGATCACCAGAGAAAGAGTGTAGATAGAAAGTGAAGAGGTCTAAAGGCCAAGCTGTGAGATAATATATGCATCAGAAACATGATTATGAGAACAGATGAACCAAGATTCTAAACTAAGCATGATAAATATGCTTTAGGAGGTAGAAATAATAATAGCAATATAAAACAAGAGCAAAGCATCACAAAACCTAAACTCAGTAAAAAATATTAAGTATGAAAAGTATAACAGATGAAATGAAGAACAAAATGGTTCAAATAAATAACAGTATAGATATAGCTGATGAATAAGTTAGTAAGCTAAAAGCTAAGTTTAGGAACTTTCCAGAGAGCAGCAGTCAAGGACAAAAAGACATAATAGAAAATCTGAGGGAAATAAAGACTAAAAATAAATGTATCAATATCTAGATTATGAAAGTCTCGAAAAAGAGGAAAATAAAAATGAAGCTTAAAAAATGTATAGGAAATAACAGAAATACATTTTTTAGAAGAGGGATGACCTCAAAAAAAGCAGCTCACAGAGGATCAAACAATGGAAAGAAAAACGGACACGTAGATAAATTTTTAGAAATTTTAATATATTTGAATAGGTTAATATATAATATAATATATTTACTATCATATACAATGACAAACTTCAAAAAGCTTCCAAATGGAAAGAAAAGTCACCTATAAATGAGCAAACTGACACACTGAATGTAGAAAGATAATGGAAAAACATTTTTACGGTTTTCAAGGAAAATCATTTAGCTAAGAATTTTCTATCCACCTAAATAATCCGCTAATTATAAAATTATGATAAAAATATCCTCAGCCATACAAAGTTTTAAAGGGATTTGTAATACAAAGACACACATTGAAGGATATGATCAAAAATTAGAGAAAATATTCAAAATATGTTATAAGAAATATAAAAAATCAAGGTTATAAGATATGACATAAGATTTTACATACCCTGCTCATGATGCATGTTCAGTGATAAATCAAGCAGGCAAAAAAGAAACAAAAGTATTGAAATATATCAAAATAATCTGAGACACAGCTACTTAATATACTGTACATAGAACACAGAAAATTTGAAGCTTCCATAAATACCAAAGAAGCTATATAACATCTCATTATAATCCAGTAACCATAATTAGGATAATTTTATTTTTCTAATCTGTATTTTGAACCCATATTTAGTATATTACCCAATTTTAAGGAAATTACCTGGCAACAAAGATTGAAAGACTTTAAAAATAGCTATCATATATCAAATCTTGAGAAAGATAATTACTGTTATCTTAAAGTCATTATAAATGAGAAACTACAAAGAGGATAAAAAATTTTAAAATAAGGGAGACTTGATGTCTCCATCAACATCTATCATTTTCATGCATATCTAAATATATTTGTCATAAAGAATTTAGAAATTAAAGGAAATGTTAGTACTACAATTTTTTTCTGAGAGCTGAACTAATTACAGAAGCATTTTAACTTTTGAGAAACATTGAGATTTAACAATGAATTCGCATTTTATCCTGTCTTTTTCTGAAATGTAATTGATCTATCAATTTTATTTTATCATGCAATTATAAATGCTATGATAACCTAATAGGATTAATACAGAAGGATCTTCTAGGGTATCATATACCCAGGTTATGAATTTTAGTGGGTCTTCCATTTTTAAATTAAAAAAAAAAAAAGACAGTTTCATTGTAGCCTGTATTTTATCTGTCATATTATCAGAGCTAATATCACTCTGATATGCGATTATTAAATTCATTGCTTTGAGTGGCACCTTGACATTTACTGCCATTGATTATCAACTGAATAAGGTTATAAGTTCTAGTAAACAGTTTATATCATTCCTTATTCGCTGCTTCCTAAAAAGTAGTTTCCAAGTGGACAAATTTCATTAGGTACATTTGCTTCTCCTATACCAAATAGTTAAAAAATAATAATTTTGTTTATGTTGTATATGATCAAGTGATAAAATCGGTGGAATGACAAAAAGCAAGGCAAATACATCAGATCTCACCTGTCACTTCCAATAAAAGGACAATGAGAGTAAATGCACTCAATTTTAAAACAGCCCATGTGTTAACTAGTCATATGCAAATACTCTGACAATAGTAATATACTCAATGCAATGAGTGCTTCAAAATATTACAAAAGGACTGTTATAACCTTTTAAATTATTCATAACTGCTTATATATCAGCTTTAATTTGAAATTAGTATTTCCCTTTTTTTTTTAGTATTTCCCATTTGAATAAATAATTTTAACTAGTGAAGGCCAAACCATTTAAAGGTTATTTATTAATTAAGCAATTGATTAATGATTATAGACTGGAAAATTGTGATTTAATGTTTCAAAATTCATGTGTCTCGTTGTAAAAATGAGCATTTCTCATTCATGGACTCTATACTTTCCTATAGTGCTGATCATGAAACTTATTAACTAATCTGATACTTACTGGGTTTGTGTTACAAAGCATTCTGTCAAATTTCATTTACTTAAAATAAACATAAATAATGGAAGCATTTGTTTAATTTCATATCTTCCCCAGAAATAATTTTTTTTTCTATAACAATTCAAATGAGGAAATGTAGACCTTGTGTCATGAAATAATTCCATCCTGAGAATTTGGTTGTACCCTTCACAGCCATTAATCCTGTCACTATAATAGTTACATAGGACTCTGCCTACTCCATGCACCAGGGACTGTCAATTTTCTGAAAAGTGAGACAAACTTCCTGAAATGTGCAAAATTCTGAAGCAGACAGTTAGTCTTAGCCCCTTCCACCTTTATGCCCATCCTCAGCCTCTCACACTTAGCACAATTACCTCTGACTTCCAGAGATGCTCTCTTGGCTGCACTCATTCAAGTTGCCTGCTTTCCTGACCTACAGAATAACTACACTCTTTGCATCCCCATCAAAACACATTCTTTCAGACTCATCCCCTCAAATCTTGGCTTTGAACATACTATTATGCTACTATGTAAATATCTGCAGCTTACATACCTGTGCCTTCCAGACATGTACCGCCACAATTTTAAAGTTACACAGTTTTGTAGCATTTTCAATTTGTTATTTTAACATCAGCCTAGTTCTTCTCACCCATTTCTTGAATATCAACCAGACTTCTCCCATATATGGTGCATATAGTAAGCACTTTGAGTACTGACATCCCATTAAATAGTTATATTGACTTATTCAGCAATACTTTTGAAC
>NW_011888889.1:375932-391785 GCF_000151845.1 Pteropus vampyrus | reverse complement strand
AGAGGGGAAAAGAGGATGTTTTAATAAATAGACATAAATTGGAAGTTTGTGCTGAAAAAAGTAATTTGACTTTTTCCTCAGCCTTAAACAAAGAATATAGGATCTCAAGGAGAATGTCCATGGAGTAGGCAAAAATAGGACATATAAATCACTATTCATAAGAATTAGAACTGCATTAGAATTAAGAACTCTGTCAAAAATAGCACTGAATGAAAGAGCAAGCACTAAGTAGAAAAAGATATATGCAACCAATATAACCAATAAAAGATTCGTTTCCAGAATACATAAATGATTCCCATAAACTATAAGAAAAAATAGACAACTTTATATAAAATTGAGCAAAAAATATTAACTGATTTGTCACAAAAAGGAATATCCAAATGGCAAATCAGCAACACTTTCTTGGAAGTGAAAGGGGGAACTATTGATTATCTTACCTAGACAGCTGGTATAAACTGGGGCTGCCTTGGGCAAACTGCCAATAAACATATGGGAAGATTCTCAGCTTAATTAGGAATCAGTACAATGTTTAATTTTATGTGTCACTTGACTAGATTAAGGTAATGCCAAAAGAGCTGGTAAAACATTATTTTTGGATGTGTCTGTGAGAGTGTTTCTGGAAGAGATTAGTATTTGAATCAATATACTCAGTAAAGATCTGCCCTTACCAATGTGGGCAGCCATCATTTCATCCTTTGAGTTGAACTCTCTTTTCTTGAGGTGGGATATTAATCTCCTCCTGCCCTTGGACATCGGAGCTCCTAATTCTCAGGCCTTCAGACTTGGACTAAATTATATCCCTGGCTTTCCTCAGTTTTCAGCTCGCAGAGAGCAGATTGTGGGACTTCTCAGCTTCCATAATCATGTGAGCCAATTTTCATAATAAGTCTCCCCTTACTAATTTATATAGTCTATTGGTTTCATTTCTTTGGAAAACCCTCATACAATCAGTCAATCATGTACAAAAAATCCTAATACAAATGTCAGTCAATGCCACAATGAAATACCATTACTATAATAGATAAGATTTTTAAAAAATCATACCAAGGATTTTTTAGGATGTGGTAGATCTAGATCTCATGTGCTACTGGAGGAAAGTTAATTGTTTAAATACTCTGGAAAACTGTTTGGCATTATTTATCAAGGTAAAATACGCATTTTTTGTGGTTCACTGATTTCAGTACAAGGGCTATATCCAACTGAGCTATGTACTAATATGAACCGAAAGACTTGCAAAAAGTTTGCTCCTAATGACATTATTCATACTAATCAAAAACTGGGAAAAAGCTCTATGTCTATCAACAGTAGTATCAATAAATAACTTTTTTGTATACTCGGCAATAAAATATTATTTAATAATGAAAATGGATAGCTACCTAAGATAAACCTCAAAAACATAATATTAAGCAAAAGCAGCCAGACTAAAAAGAAAACATATAGTTATGTTCTGTTGACATAAAGTTCTGAAAAAGCTGAAACTAATCTGTGGCATTAGATGTCAGTATAGTGGCTGCCAGTGGAGAAGACTGAGGTACAGGGATGGCAACTGAGAGGGACTTCAAAGAGGCTGTCATTGACTCACAAATGTAGAGGACAATCTGGTGATGGCCAAAGGGGAGGGAGGTTGGAGGACTGGGAGAATGGAGTGAAAGATTAAATAAGTACAAATTAATAGTTAATAGATTGTCACAGGGATGGGGAACATGACATAAGGAGTGCAGTTATCGTTAATGTAATGGCTAGGTGGAGAACCTGAGGAGAGAAAGAGCCATTAAGGGGATCGTTTTATAAACTATATAAATGTCTAACCGATGTACTATATACTTGAAACTAGTAAAATAAAATAAAATTTTAAAAAAGAGAGGGAAGCTGTCGTTGCTCTATTTCTTCATTTGATTATTGGTTGCCTATGAGATCATTTCCAATCATTCAGCACACTGAAAATCTTGTTTTGTCCCTTTTGTTACATATTTTGTACTTCAATAAAAGACTCATTAAAAATGTTTATTAATTGCATTAAATTCCTCTCAGAATAGCATGAAAGAAAATAATGGTTGGTATATACACAAACACAAACCAAATTGATTAAATGTTCAACAAATTCTCACAATGTAAAGAATAATTCAAGTAGAAAAATTCCTCAGGGGCTTGAGTTCAATTTAAATTACATATAAGCTTGCTAAAAGTTTCTTTATAAAGACAGAGTCTTGGTTTTATAGGATAAATAATCCATAAATATAGATATAAAATAATTCCTAAGGATATTAAATTGTGCAACTTAATATGAGAATGCTATTACTCTAGTTGACTAAGTATATGGATAGGTGAAATAGAAAACAAATGTTTGGCAAGAATATATGTTTATTAAAATATGTAATCTCAATTATCCTCAAATTTTGTCTTTATTTGTGTGAGAAGTGTAAAGGATCAGAAACAAAACCTGACCTTTTCATTGTAAACACCAGAGCTCTCTCACTTGTCAGTTCAATTTTATTATGACTGTCAACACCACAAAGCAAATCAAGCCATATTCTTAGTCTGCTATAAGCATCATCATCAAAAAAAAAAAACCAAAAAACAAAAAATAAAAAAATAAAACCTAAACAAATTAAAAAGTCACAATTGAAAATGAAGTGCATGATTAAAAATACTAAGTAATAATGGTATATTGATAGTTTTCTGAGCTAGTAGTTGTAAAGAAAAAGTGACCTATGAAGAAATTTTTAAGTAGGGATACTAATGTGACAATGAAAAACATTAACTGTTGAACGTCATATTTTATAGTCAGGTGTTTGACCATGTTTGTTGGACAAATACTAGGTTTTAGTCCCACAGTTTTAGGTGAGAAGTCACTTACTTTGGTTGAATTGACTTGTGAAATCCCAAAATACACATTGTTAATATCAGAAGACATACTAGAGCACTTCTAACTCAATCGTCAATACAAGACAGAAATCCTCAGCAGATGCCCATTCAGCCTTCTTAATGCACTAATATGGTCCAGGAAATTCTTACTGGAGATTCCAGTGTATTAGCTGTTAGCGCATGGACTATTTGTGACAGCAGTAATCTAGAAAATTAAGAAAATATTCTAATACTTCAAACCGAAAATGGTTTTCCTTAATTGGCAATAAATTTTATTTAAGAAAGCTTTTTCTGATACTTATTATTATCTTCATTCTTTTTTTTGTAGTTGGTTTTAGTAGGAAGTTTCTGCTCTCATATCCTTAAATCAAGAGTCATACACATGTACTTAATGAGATAGCTGTATTCATGTCTGTAAAAAAAAAAAAACTAATATATTTTTTTTTCTGATCACATGGATTATGTAAATACAATTTTGCTCTTTGTAAATACAACTTTGCAAGGAGTCTGAGAAAGGTACCCTGGATATGATTAGATTGTAACATTTTTTGAATTATTAATGTAAAGAGTATAAAACCAAATTATGTCAAGTTTGGTATTATCTTATGCAGTCCAAGCATTTACTGTCCCCTACATGGTAATAATCCCTCATCACCCAGACTTGGGAAATACATTGATGAAGACTATTGTGCAATGACTATGTTGCCATTAGGAAAGATGTCATCTTGTGCGTGAGGATGGGATCCATCCTCAGAACTGAGAGTGTCCCACTTGGGAAAAAGACGAGAACTTGGGAAACAGTCCTTGGACTAAGGCCTCTTCTGAACTGAGTTCTAGAATCCAAGGCACAAAAATTCCTGAAACATTTCCCATGGTGAATAGGAGCTGCTCTGCCAACCAGAAATGAGGCAAGACAGGATTTAGGCCTAGAGCTGGCTTACGAAGGCATTCTGTGACTGTTCTGAGACTATAATAGCTATATATTATTCTCTGTGTGTAATTGTTTTCTAGTTATCCAAAAACTTGAGAAAATTTTATTTAAATTTTCAATCTAGTCCCCATTGTGCTGTGTGGACAATTAGGCTAAAACACATCCCATTCTCCAAGTGGAACAGCAGAGTAGAAGGTCATCCACAGCCACTGAAGAAGCTACTCTGCCAGTGTCACAGGAAACTAAGTCTGCAGTCGGGGTTTGGTGAGAAGAATGGAGAACTCAAGGAAACTGGTCCCAGGCAACACAAAGTAAACTCTGGAGACCTCTTGGAAATAGCTGAGGGTCACTCTGAGGGGATGCAATTTCTAAAAATTAGGTTGGTGGGACCTCATACTATCAGAAGTTGGATATTAAAAATAAATGTGGCTTTATTTTTTTAAGTCACAAGCCAGTGAGGTCTGAGACTGTGAGATTACAGTAAATTGAAGTATTAGACCCAAAAGATAGCTAATTTATAAACTTCTATAGCCTGAATTTTGTTTGTTTTGATTCACATTAAATTTATTTTTGTTTCTACTTTTTATGATTTAATATCTTGTTGTATATGTTCTTGTTATAAAATGCTTGTGTAGACAAAGGCAAAAATGAGGCAGGAAATTGTTAAAAACAATAATAAATAAGCCCCCAAAAAGTACCATTCTAGATTTTCATTTTAAATGCATTAGCTTTTTAGCTGGCAATGTGACCTAAGGAAATACATTTTATATTACTGTGGTTGAGTTTCTTTCTCTGAAACATGAGGGAGTTGAGTTAAATACTGTCTGAGTTCCCTTCCACCACTCAGATTCAACCATAAAATTTATGTTCATATAACTTGGTATAATATCCTGAAAATGAAGTGAATGACTTCATTCTTAGAAAATGTATAACTAAAAAATATTGATTGAAAGTCTCAAGACAACTGTAATTGAAAAAAAAATATTTTAAAACTAAAAAAAGTCTTGAGGGACTGTGCTGTTCTTTTAAAACAACTAAAAATGAATACTATGAATATTTTCTGAGAGAAATGTGAAGAGTTGGAAGTTTGTAGTCATATAAATAAGAAAGATAAAATAGGTTTCATGGTATGTTTCACTTAGTTTAGGAATCACATAACGGTTCACAGAATTTAATACATAGACCTTGTGAATAAATAGCATGTGGCTGTGAGGTAAGGTGCATGCAAACAAAATAATTGCACCTTAAGGTTGAACTATATAAAAATACTTCTTATGTCTTCACACACAGAATAATAAAATGAAGAAGTAATATAGCAAATTTAATCTAAAACTGAATAACTTTCACCTTATACTTTGGGCATATGTAGGATGTTTCATTGAGATATCTATATAATTATTTCTATTTATGTCTTCACTTGAATTTATTCATTGTTTTGTTTCTTGTTTAATCAACAAACATATATTGACCACTAATGTATGCCTGGAAACCGATGTAAGGAAACAAGTGTAGATAAACTTTTTTTTCGATTTAAGTACTGCAATATCTTTTAGTGATGTTGTTCAAAATGATGCTTATATATTAACTTAATAAGGAAGTATCAACAAATTGGATTAGATTTCACAATTAAGCAGTGGGATTTGGAGCTGTAGCTTAAGCTGCTAATATTGAAAATAACCATTATTCTCCTGAACAAGGTAATATTCCAGCCTGATTGCAGCTTGCATAAGATCCTCCTGGTAATAATCCTAGGATACTTTCCAGTTTTCCCTGAGTAGAGATGTGAGCCATGTATAAAT
Source organism: Pteropus vampyrus (assembly GCF_000151845.1). Taxonomy (NCBI): domain Eukaryota; kingdom Metazoa; phylum Chordata; class Mammalia; order Chiroptera; family Pteropodidae; genus Pteropus; species Pteropus vampyrus. The sequence goes on along the minus strand of NW_011888889.1, from coordinate 386,190 downwards.
TTAACCTTCAATGTTAAACCAAGAGTTTTTATTCCTCATGGACAGGTGCTAAGTGGTTGTACAAAATGTCAAGTGGTTACAAAAAGAAAAAGCAAATCTCTGCAAAGAATCACCAAATTGAGATCACAGTCATCTGCACAGGATATTCATTCTTTCCATTTTTTTTTTCTAGTGATACTTCCCACCATTCCTTTTACATAAGTTGAAATGCCATTTTGCTCATTTCTTAAACCCACAATGGAATCGTAAGAGTAGAAAATATCAATACAAATGAAATCCATGTTGGTCTTGATCTTTATGTCATACTTTGGTGACTCCAAGCACTATGATTTCTGAAAGAAAGTCTCGATACTACTGAAAACCTAGAACTTTTACTATCACCTCTATATCTTATTACATAAGTATTCTTAGAATTCATATAAGAAAATTATAGAATGTGGCCAAATAAAGGGTCATAACATGTCAGAATGTGGCTTTATTTGGAAATAGGGTTGTTGCAGCTGTAATTAGTTAAGATTAGGCCATACTGGAGAAGGGTGAGCTTTTAATTCAAACTGATTGGTGTCCTTACGGGAAGAAGACAGAGATACACAGGGAGAATGACTCGTGATGACAGAGGCAGAGATTGGGGTGATATAGCTGCAAGCCAAAAGCATCAAGGCTTGATGGCACCAGAATCTAGCAGAGGCAGGGAGAATTCTACCTAGAGTCTCTGAGGCAGTGTGGCCCCGACAACTGTGAGATAATACATTTCTGTTGTTCTTAAGTCACCCAATTTGTTGTCCTTTGTGACAGTAACCCTAGGAAACTAACACAGGGACTTATGAGGAAGATCAGCTGAGTTACAGACATTTTACTTTGTGTATCTGTGTAAAGCGTGAGTAGAATGAAGACTCTTCTACCGTAGAAGTCAATCTAAAGCTTATCAAGCCCTTACAGTGGCTGGCATTGTTCTAGACATTCTATAAATATTATTTTATTTAGGATCAAGTTTCCTCTGGCACTCTGTACATATAATAAGTTAGATTACAATACTATCCCCAACTTAGGCACAAAATCTGTACTTATTCTGTTTAAACAATTATCCTTTCAAGGGATGGTTTTTCGACTCTACAGTTTCTTTCTAGAGAATAATGCAGATCTTGTACAATTTTGCAACTTCCAATGTATTAAGTACTAGAAATTTAAAATGTTTAATCTCAGTGAGAAAAATAATTGACAACTCTATCTTCAAAGTTTGTTATATCGAAGTTAAATAAAAGGAATAATACAGACTGGTTCTCTGTTGCATTTAGGTAATGTGTTAATACTCATCATATATCATAAGTTACTGTAGTTCAAATATTACCCTGAATACGATAGATGGAGAAAAGACTTTTTAAGCCATAATGTTCAAAACAAATACCTGATATAGATGAATTGGTTATAGATTAAAAAGCAAAACAAAACTAAACTAAAAGTATAATTAAAAAATAAAACTTCACAAAACTATAGGCTATTCTAGATTATAATTACTTCAGGAAATATTTCAATTTTTTAATGCCAATAATCACTGGATGTTTTTACTCCTGTGTTTTATCTATTTATTTTTTACTCTTTTTGTTCATAGGGTATTTCAAAGCAACTGCAAAATGCAACTGACCAATAGAAGCCCTCAGAAACTTATGATGCCCATATATCAAGATGTTACATGGAAAATCAGCAAATCTCCAAATTCCTCCAGACATATGGTTTATAATGAAGTGGTTTATTGTTGAATAATCATTAATCTCAGATAGAGGCAGTAAGTGTCATTTCTTCACCTCCAGATTTTTCTAATTTATATTCTCTGTGCTGAAAGCAAACACATCAGTTTGAATTTGCTTTATTTCTGTATATCCTCATTTCAAAATATCAAGAACATCCATTGTTTGGCAAGCCATAAAGCCATGCAATTGATTATTATCATTATTCATTATCATCAATTTGGGTAATCTATCAAAATCAGCAGGGTGGGCTTTATAATTCAACTGCTTAATAATAAATATGAACTAACACAAGCATATACCCTGGTTTTCACACTACAAAATTTATTGTGCATTTACATACTATAATTCTTCTTTTGCGATAAAACAAAATATAATACATTTATAGAATAATAAAGTTTTACAATTAATATATGGTTAAGGGGATCAAACACTGCTATACACAACCATATAATGTGCTTCTAAAATCTAAATTACAAATCTGTGGGGAAAAAAATTTATAAAAACTAAAAGATGAAAAATATCCACATGTGATAAAGTTCTACAATGATATCCATATGCAGAACCACTTCTGTGGTAATTTGGCAGTGGCTGCTGATAGGAATTGGTACAAAGACACATAAGGTCTCGTCATATGCCTTCAACTTTGCCAATGCAATGGAATTATCAAGAACCTCCCTGCCAAGCAAAAGGTGACTCCAGAAATGTACTTTCTCTGAGCTGTACAGCGCAGAGAACTGGAAACTAGAGTTTTAGACACACACACACACACACACACACACACACACACACATGTTATTCGCTTAATTAAGTGATTAATTTATTTTTTGCCGGGGATCAATTATACCAAAATTAAAAAGATACAGTTGTCAATTTTAGGAGAGACACTTTAAAATAATCAGAGTATGTAATGGCACAGTTTGAAGCATGTCATAATTATCAATTGCTAAATAACAATCACCCCCAACTTAGTAGCTTAAAACAGCATATATTTAGCATCTCACTTTTTCTGTGTCAAAAATATGGGGATGACTTAGTTGGGTGCTCTGTTGCTTGGTCTCTCACCAAAATCTTGGCCCAAGGTTCGTGGTTTCATCTGAAGGTTTGACTAGTGAAGCATTTTCTTCCATGTTCACTTGCTGGTTTTGGGCAGCATTCAGTTTCTGTGGGCAGTTAGACTGAAGGCCACAGTTCCTTACTTGCTTTTGGCCAGAAGCCACCCTCAGTTCCTTGCCATGTATGTCTCTCCCACATAGCAGCTTTCTTCATTAAAACATGTAAGCCAAGAAGAGCAGACTTGTACATCCTAACCATGTAAGTGAATATTTAAGTAAGCTTCTTCTCTAATCCAGCCTGACCTAAGTTTGGACTATGTATCCATTTGTCCAGGGTAGACAATGATTTATAGAAAATAGATAGAAACACAGCTGCCTTTATTTTACATTAAAAGTTTTATTCCAGATATTTTGCCATGTTTTACTGGTTAGAACCAAGTTACTAGTTGCAGTTCACTCTCCAACGGAGCATTTATACAAGGACAGAAATACCAGCAGGTGGAGATCACTGGAGGCTGTCATAGAAGTCATCCTATCACAAGCACTAAGTGGTCTTCTTTCCATAGTTACTTTTACCACCAGTGATCCAGGATTTTTCAGATCTCTAATAGAGAAATCACTTTGGTTTTGTTAAATTATTAATTCTCTTGAGCGTCAAGCTATGGAAAAAGACAAGTTTTGATGTGATGCAATAGCAAAAGAAATTGTGGAATATAAGATGGTACTGAGAGAATCAGCCTGGAGAGTACCATATGGAGAGGAAGGGAGAGAGAAGGAGAGGTAGTCTTAAGCCTTCATTGACTATCCGTTAACTCCAAGATATTAAGGATAATATGGAAAATACTAAGGCTACTATTATTACCAGATTAGTCATAGTCCCTAAATATTTCTGCAGTCACTCTTAACCTCTTGGCTATTACTAGTGGCTAGATGAGTGGAATTCAGAATAGTAGATGCTAATGTGTATGCTTAGAGAGAGAGATGAGAAGCATATCAGAGCTTTAAGAACAGTAGAAATGCTGATTATAATTTTACCTAGGAATCATAATTTAGGGCTTTACAAATAGTTCTTTCCTATGGTGAGTATCCAGTTTTTAATACCAAAGAGACAGTACATACTTGACTTGGTTGGTGAACTTAGAATTATAACAGGGCATTTCGAGTATGCAGAGGCCCAAGATTTAAACTTTTTCCCAAGCCAAGTAAGATGTCATTTCCACCATCACATCTATTCACACTTTGATTTTAATTCTGTTGATAAGTTTAGGCTGCACATCTCCCCTTAGTTTTCTCTTTGTTATGAAATTTATGCTGCTACCACTACAATGGGAGAGAGTGAAGGCCTTACGTATATGTGTTCCTTCACCAGACCATAAACTATTTATTCGTCATTGTGTTCCCTATTTCTGATACATACATGCCACTCATTACTTCTCCAATCTAGCCTTACCTAAGTTTAGACTATAAGTCCATTTAGCCAAGGAGAGATTGATGGATCATGGTGACATCCAGGATTGGAGAACAAATTGAACAGCTTCCAAGACTCCCAAAGTCATGTGTGGTCTTAATGTATTTGTTAAAGATATAGGATTTGCTTTATTGAGGCCATTGGAGACATGATTTATGAAAGAATTTATTTGACAAAGCTATATCATAACCATCTATGACATTTGTAAAAAGAGAATAATTACATTATTGGTCTCGTATTTTATTAATTAGTGGTTGTTGTGCCATTCCACATGACCTCTGTGATTCTACTTAATTTAAGAAGCTCTAGTGTAAAACAAAGACTCTGATCTCTAAGAGGTTGACTATGACAAGTTCCAGTGTACTAGTGGCCAATTAATGTCATATAGCTCAGAATAATTAGAGTATAATTAGTGTTGGGAGGCCTGGTGAAATGAGTGCTAAGCTATTTGCTCAAAGATATGCATTCGATCATAGTAATTTTAATTTTAAACCAGATTCCTAGAAAACAAAGGTTAATGTTGAGCATGTTTTCAAATAAATATTTAAGTAAGACCTCTTCTCTAATCCAACCTGACCTAAGTTTGGACTATGCATCCATTTACCCAAAGTAGATAATGATTTACAGAAAATAGAAACATTAAACATTTTACATTAAAAGTTTAAATAAGGGGAGCTCAGTCACACCTGCCTTCTGTGATCCACACACCAGGATGCCCAGGTCTGCTGACACACAGTGTCTGCTACAGAGCAGAATTCTGCATAAAGGGGGTCAGATGTAGGTCTCAACCAAGCGTGCTTCATTCCAGAAATTCCTAAAGAGAAGGATGTAGAAACCTCACTGTCTTGAATGACAAGCAGTTAATGAAGTTGGAACAATAAACCCCACTTCAAAAACAAAAGAATGTTGAAATGAAACTATGTCACTTTGTCCTCAATGCTGTGAATGAACCATGCATATTGTGGCAGATGTTAATAGCTATTTTCCAAAATCTGTGTTCTTATGTTTTTGTGTTTCCTCCTGTATTAGAAACTAGACTATATTTCCCATCCTCCCTTGCTGGTCAATGAACTTTGAGTGCAAGTGATATGTTCCATTTCTAGGGCTGGCCCATAAAACTCTCATGCATACTCTTCCATGTTACTTTCCACTTCCTGATACCAGGAATTAAGGCAACTATGATAACCTTGGAAGCCACATGTTAACAATAACAGTCTTCCAAACTGGGTCCCTAAGCAATTATATAAAAGATGGCCGCTGCACTGACTATCGCCCATCCACAACTGTTTCATAGCATTCAATAAACTGCTGTTGTGTGAGAGTTTTTTTTTTTTTTTTGGTTATAGGAGCTACCATTACCCTTATCATGTATATATGCGTACAACTATGTAAGGATTTGGATCAGAGATATCTAAACAAAATAATATCTCCCAGTTACTCAAAATCTGCCCCTTATTGTGGATTATATAGATAAGTAAGATTTAGTCAAAAAAGTAATTATTATTAGATTGTTACTTCCTTTAAGAAAGCACGTCAAGTACTTGTGTAATTCAGGTGTAGCTAACAATAGTATTGGTTGTTGAATATTATATAGAGATCCAAAGAAAGAAAACTTTAAAAAATCTCTCTGTTTACTTGTCTACCATAGTGTTGGAAGGTGGGGGAGATGGGGATGTTAGCAGTATTCTCTAGAGTCATATGACTTTAAGGACAAAAATTGTATGGTATATTATAGCAACATAAAAAAAACACTTAAACTGAAATTAATTTATTGACAAATAGAATCTCTCTGGAAATAGGTTTTATATTGGCATTACTGGCAGACTTTCGACCATAATAGTGTAAATGAAAAGATTGTAGCTATTTAAAATGAGTATTTTGTTTTGGGATCTGTCAAAATAATAAATTGGCTGTTTTTTATTTTGTTGGTTGATTGGTTTCTTTGCTAATGCTTTATTAAATATTCAAAATCCGTGGTTCAAAGTAATTTTCTATCACCTCGCTTAAGATTTTAAACATTCAGTGTTATTAATCTTTTGAAAGGGCATTTGTCACAGTAGATAAACAAGCATTAAAGAAATATGCAAAAATGAACTTCCTACTGAGTTATTTACTTGGAATAAGTGTATCCTATAAAATGCTTGACCTATAGTATTTAACTAGAATAACTCAAGACAATAAAACATGAGTTACACAGAGAGTTTATAAAGATTTTATATCAATGGTAAAAAAAAAAAGAAAGAAAGAAAAACTCAGTGTTAACCTGAAAACCATAAAGTCACACTATTAAAAACAAAACAAAAAACTTGAAAAGGTATTAAACCAAAACTTCTGCAATTGCATTTATCATTGGAGAAATAAAAAAGCTTAAAAACAATGTAATAGACTACTCTTTAATAGTATTTCCCAGCTTACAAAATTTACATTATTTTATTTGCACTCTGTGGGCGAAACAGAAAATATTGCTACTTTACAGAGAAACTATTTAATAGATTCTTTAAAATATCATTTACGTAACAAAATAATAATTTTGAATGTTTCAGGTCACTTATCTTCTGATTCACTTAAGGGGTGAAAATAAGTGAAATTTTTCATTCTAAATAGCAAACTATAATTTTATGGTTCATTTAAACCACATATATATTTGTAGGTTTTGAAGAGATTAAGGAATTTAATCAAATTCTCACAATTTGTTTGAGTAGAACCAAAGTCTTCTTTCCAGTTGTTAATCTAGAGCTTTTACCACTAATAGCCTGTTATGAGAAAACATTTTTGTCATTTCAGTGTACTACCTAAATTGGAATACTCATTAAAATGTATATATTAATCAAATAATTGTGGTCACCTCCTACATAATGGTCACTGAAATAAAAATAAAAAAGCTTAAAAACAATGTAGTAGGTACTGAGTTACAATAAAGTAGATATTGCTCTTGCCCTCATAAAGTTTAGCATCTTGTAGGGAAAGTGAACATGTCTGAAGATGTTGGTGGCATCTATGTAACTAGGCAGTAGGGTGGACTTTATTTCCTCTATGGCATGCTCATTTAGACTGTAAGTCCCTGAGATGTCCACCATCATTTTTCAAGATTTGACTTGAAAGCTTTACATTCTAGGTTCAGTATTTTACAGATATCACAGCTGCAACTGAGTAGTTAATACTCAAAATCTTGGCTTATGATTGTGAGGATCAGCTAGTTTAACCCCGGATGATGCACTGAAAAGAAATATGGTACATGTACAGTAGGCAAAAACTTTCTCTCTTCAATTGACATATACTATCCCCCAACAGAGGAGTTCATTTATCTTACCTTCTCCTTCTCCTCATCCTCCCAGCTATGTCCATAGTTGTGCCTCCATGTGAAGATTCAGTCCAGTCACTATTCACTAATTCATGTAGTCATTTATCCAACTAATACATACTGAACATCTACTATGCTCCAGTCTACTATAGCTGCTGAGGATAACAGTGACCAACTGTAAACAAAACAGATAAAAAATTCTGTCTTTGTGGAGCTTACATCCAAAGAATAAACAAATCAAATACGCAGAATATACACAGCAGTATTTTGGTGATACTATTTGTACCAGCGATAAATGTCAAGAACAAAAAATAAAGCAGAGATAAGAAATATGAAATGCAAGAGGTAGAGGGCAGGGCAGTTGAGAATTTCCAGTGAAGACTTGTGATGGTTAATTTTTTGTCAACTCTACTAGGCTAAAGTATGCTCAGACAGCTGCTAAAACATTTCTGGGTCTGTCTATGAGGGTGTTTCTGGAAGAGATTAGCATTTAAATTGGTGAGCTGAGTAAAACAAATGGTCCTTCCCAATGTCAGTGGGCATCATCTAATCCACTGAGAGCACAAATAGAACAAAATGCGGAGGAAGGGTAAATTGACTTTACACTTGAGCTGAGACATCTATCATCTCCTGTCCTAAGACTTAGGTTCTCACGGTTCTCAAACTTTAGCTCTCAGGCCAGGACTTACACCATCGGCCTCTAAAGTCTCAGGCCTTCACACTGAGATTGAATGACACTACTGGCTTTCCTGGTTCTCCAGTTTGCAGATAGCAGATCATGGGACTTCTTGGCTTCCACAACTTCATGAGCTAATTCCTGTAATAAATTTCTCTCTCTCTCTCTCTCTCTCTCTCTCTCTCTCTCTCGCTACCTATATACTATTTCTGTTTCTCTGTTTCTCTGACTAATATACTAACTGCACCACTAACTGGGTCCTCCCATGAACTCATCTTCCACACTTTGCAGAGCTCCTGCCATGCTCCACAGGCCCCTTATTTCTTTTTCCTGTGCAGGGCCTTTTATTCCTATGACCAGTGTTGGTAGCTCTTTTGCCCTGTGTCTCAGTTCTCCTCACCATCCTGTGATAGTTAACAAGTTAACAAGTGTTAATGCCTTACAATATACCAGGCACTGTTCTAACACATGCTACATATATGACATATACTTTATCTTTATAACTTCCCTCTAAAGTAGTACTATTAATATCTCCCTTTACAGAGGAAATAACTTAGATTAGATACCACATATAAGGTCACACATCAAGGAGAAGTCTCAGCTGGAACCAGGAACCAGTTGATATGACTTTGAATTCTGCTCTATTGTCTTTCCATCCAAGGATGATCTACCAAGGGCCTGAGACTCTGCCCTTTTTGCTTATTGCTGAATTGCGACACTGTGCTCTTTTTAGCATCCTCCTTGCTGTCTAGACCTGAAGATCTGACTCAAGCCAGTATCTTGGCCCTATAAATATACGGTCTAGACAGACAGCTTGACCCTGGAGTCTAACCTGCATGCTAACTTCCCAGCTGCAAGAGTTCCCTGGTGACTGAATATCTCTTTTCAATAGTTTCTGGAACAGTCACCTTCGGATGCTAGAACTGGCCTGCCTTGTTTCATTTCCAGAGCCAGGTCTTACAGCTGGAACCTATTTCTCTACCTAAAGATTGTAAGGGAGTAGGTTGTGGCAGGGCTCTTTAAAATAGAGCTAGGTGAGCCAGGGGAATAATAAGAGCTAATGCTGCTCGGGTACTGTTTCTAGAAACCATTCGAAGTGTTTTACATGTATTAACTCATTTAAAGAAAGAAGTTGACCATCCCCAGCCATCATCGCAGAGGTGATATTTCAGGTCATAGCTTGAGAGAGTTTTCTTCTCAAGGAGATTTAAAGTGGAGAAAGGAGAAGTCCGAGGCACTTTGAGCTTCTTTGAAACATGTAAAGCTAGAAGAAGAGAAAAATTAAAACAGAGCAATGCTCTGTTTGCCAAGGTTTAAAAAAAAAAATTGAGACTCACTGTTCCTTTGTTCTGTAAAACCGTTTACAGAACAAATTTACTGAATGAGTTGTTTAGTTATGCAAATGCAAAGCAACTGATATCTGTGGCGTCTAGGAGAAAAATTGTTCAGCATAAATATAGGTGAGAAATCATCTGTGTAATAGGTTGAGTTGCATTTATGCAAGTTGCTGCTACTGTTGTTCTTGCTATTATTAAGAAGAAATACATAAGTATGAGATGAGACCACTGTGTCCCTAAAACTATTGTTTGTCCAAAAAAAGGGTTGTTGTTTTTAAGCTGATGCCAATAAGAAATCTGAAGTTAAAGATATCACATATGATGAGAGCCGACATGGGTTCTAACCATGAGCCGTGTTGGGTATTCACCCAGGTAACAGCATAGCACTTAACGAGGCAGAGTCTCTCTGCCTACCACACAAGAAGGATTTAGCCACAGCCCTGCAGTGAAGAAACAAATGGCAGCTTTGGAAGCATAGGGAGACCCTGGGGAAACCTTGGCATGAGCCTTGGTGTCCTCATGGGATGTGACAGTAGCAATAATGTTGCTCCTTCAGACAGCTTTGTATACAGTGGGCAACCTCTTACAGGCATTAGACCTATGACTCTAATCGTGGTGATGAGACCATAAAAAGTCAAAATATTTGGAAAATAATTTTAGTACTTCCTTTTTTTTT
>NW_011888889.1:371922-374392 GCF_000151845.1 Pteropus vampyrus | reverse complement strand
GTTGATATCCAAAATATATAAGCAACTCATACAACTCAATAACAACAACAAAAATAAACAATCTGATTGAAAAATGGGCAGAGGACAGGAAAAGACATTTCTTCAAAGAAGATATACAGATGGCCAACAGACATATGAAAAGATGCTAATAATTAGAGAAATGCAAATCAAAACAACAATGAGATATTACCTCACATCTGACAGAATGACTATTATCAAAAAGTCAACAAATAACATATGTTGATAAGGATGTAGAGAAAAAGGAACCCCCTGTGCACTGTTGGTGGGACTGTGAACTGGTAGAGACCCCATAAAAAATAGTAGGGCGATTTCACTCACACAAAAAAACCAAATATATACAACCCAGCAATTCCACTTCTGGGTGTTAATCCAAAGAAAGTAAAAACACTAATTGAAAAAGATATATGCACCAATATGTTCATTGAAATGTTATTTACAATAGCCAAGATATGGAACAACCCAAGTGTTCATCAACAGAAGATTTAATATATATAATGAATATTAAGCAGCAATAAAAAAGAATGAAATCTTACAATTTGTGACAACTCAGATGAATCCAGAGAGTATTATGCTAAGTGAAATAAGTCAGGCAGAGAAAGACAACTACCATATGATTTCATTTATATGTGGAATCTAAAAACAAAACAAACAAAACAAAACAAAAATAGACTCATAGAAACAGAGACCAAAGGGATGGTTACCAGAAGGGAGGTGGTGGGGGGATAGTTAACAAGTGGGAGGGAGATATAGTTTATAAAATTGTGATAAGTTTACATAGTGACCAGAACCATGACTAGAATTAGTGTGGTGATCAGATTATAAGGTATAAAAATGTTGAATCACTGTACTGTACACCTGAAACTAATATAACCAATATAAGTAAATATTAAAAATAAAAAATAAAATAAATTGATCCATTTTTTTTGGCAACTTAAACACTAAACAAAATGTCCCAGTAGAAAAGTGAAGGCAGTTAACTGTCTTGGAAATACAGAGGCAAATCCTAAAGGTGAGATTGGCACTACATTTTTCAAATCCAGCTTTGCCTTTTTCTAACGTACAAGTCTTTCAGCTATAATGTGGAAGTATTTTGCAAAAGCAGAAAGTTTTTAGAAAAGATGTCTTAAGAGGGTCTTGCAGTAAGACCTACTTTTAATCACATCCTGCCAAGAGCATCAGGTATAACATAGGGTGCCAAGGCAAGTGGCTATATTTTATCCTTGCTTATTCAGTCCTGAGGCCACCTCTGATGAAAAGTTGCCAAGTTACATGGTGACTTAGAAATGGGACTATTATAGACAAGGCACTACATGAGTTCAAGAAACTCATTCGTCTTATTGATTGTGCTTGTAATCTGGAGAGAATGCATTCACTTTGAGTACAATACAAATAAACTTCTATAGCACCTTTGACGCAAACATGCCCCAAGGCATTTTTCAGAAAATACGAAATACTAAAGTGCGCAGGTGTGCTGTCAGAGAAAATGAACTCATTCAAATGCAGAGAACTAAAGTTTAGATTTAAGTAAGGCTTTAAATTTAAACTTTTGTCTTCCAAGTTAAATCATGTGTAAGAACTGGGGGAAATTGTAAGCAAACGATTACGTTTTAGAAGTTTTCAACATTCATCAGAATAAGGTTGTACTGGAAAATCATAAAAATACCCTCCAGATATTTTATTATTGAGATTTTAAATCTGCATTTCATAATAAATATGTCCGTTTAGATCATGCATTGACTAATTTGCTGTACATATTACTCTGGAAGCTATTCATTTAAGCCTGTGTTACCTCATTTGGCTCATTTCCTTGTCAACTTAGCTAGATGAATAGCAAAGGTATCCTTCCTTTTCCTCATATGGACGTGGCCCAGCTGACCATTACCCAGATGATGTTCTTCATATCATCATAGCTGCTTGCTAATGTGTGATGGCAAAAGCAAAAGCCAATGTTTTCTTTTACTTCTCTGCTACTGAAACCAACTAGGAAAAACTTCAGAAAGACACTATCTCCTGACAGTGACACTCAGTATATTTTCAACATTCTATGGAGACACCGTTAAGCTCCCTGTGGGTTCTTCAAAAATGAAATGTGGCAAAGATATACCTTTCACATTTCAGCATTCTGATAATGCCATAAATGTATGGACTGTTTAGTAAAATTTATAATTTTCCATCTGAGGCTAGTATCCTCCGCTGATCAAATAAACTGTATCTTTGTCAACCTGCATTTCATATTGCGTTATGTGTATATACCTAATAAAAGATGAAGAATTAGTGAAAGTTTTTAATGATTCTCCTTTACTCAGAATTATTTAATATTTTATTTGAATTTTTATAATTATTCAGGCTATCAAGAATAAGCATTAAGAATAAATATGTTATGATATAGTGATCTTATTTGAATTAGAATATTTGTGTCAATAAAAAAAGTATAAGATAAAGAATGAGT
>NW_011888889.1:369315-371872 GCF_000151845.1 Pteropus vampyrus | reverse complement strand
AATATTTGGAAAATAATTTTAGTACTTCCTTTTTTTTACAAATGATAACAAAATAGTAAGCTGTAATATATATAAAGAGCCCTAAAGTTAATATGAAAAAGACAAAAAAAAAAAAAAAACAATAATAAAAGGGCAAGAGATGTAAATAGGAAAGTCCTAAAGAGGCAATTCCAAATGGGCAGTAAGTATTTTAAAAGGTGCTCCAAACCACTAGTAGTTGAAAAATGTGAATTAAATTTAATCAAAACTAAAATATTATTATCTATGGCCATGCTACCCTGAACAAGTCCAATCCCATCTGATCTCAGAAGCTAAGCAGGGTCAGGCCTGGTTAGTACTTGAATGGGAGACCACCTAGGAAGACCAGGGGCTGTAGGCATAAGAGACATTAAAAAATAAAGGATTGTAAGCTGAAAAATTTTTTGCAATCTGTGAGGTCAACTAAGGGTTGCCTCGTCTAAAAAAAAATGAAATATTATTTTACAGACCCAAGGACATAAAAACTTAATAAGAGCTTTAAACCTACAATAGAAAGCTGAAAGGGCATTCACATATAATGCTGGTGGAAATGAGCAGTTTTCTTTATAGCTGACAGCATCTATTAAAATTTCAAACATGCCCTTTCTCCTAGCAGTGCTATTTTTAGGACTCTTTGCCATAACAATTAGAGCAACAGTTGAGAAAAATACATGTGCAAGATGTTTACTGAAGCATTGTTTATACTGACAAAAAAAGAAAGGGAGAAGAAAAGTCAACATGCATTGATGTGGAGAATAATCGAGTAAACAATGTCACACCTTAAATACCATGTAGTCAATAAAAATAATTAATTTGTTACTATACCCATTTACTTAGAATAATTGCCATTAATATTATTGATTTAAAAACTAGTGTGTAATATGTTTTAAAAAATTAACAAAATTCTCTACATATATAAATATGTGCATATACATTCATATATACAGATATGCAAATTTTATATGTGATAATATGAGTTTTGAAAAAAGTACAGGATAATACATATCCAGTGATTACCATGAGTTACCCAGAGAGTGATTAGGGCTAGGAGAGGATGATACAAGTAGAGGGAGAAAGATCAAGCAAGGGGAGGGGGATAAACAAAGCAAAAAGACTAGCACTGATATCACATCTGTTAAAATAGTATGTTATACCTGTGTGTCATTAATAATTACAAAAAAAAAAAAAATAACCATTTAAGGTCTATTTAAGGTCAATGGCTCTCTTTGAGAATTTGATGAAAACAATTCCGCCCCCTCCCGCCCCCCCTGCAAATCTACATTTGCACATAGAAACAAACATTTGAATATTGTTTTAAGGAGGTTGCAGATGCCCTAAAACTCATCCATAGATACCAGGGAACCCGGCCCAATCAAGTTTATTCCACAAACATGGCATTTGGAAAAACCAAATCGCATTGCTTTGGCCCAAATTTAATTGCTAGAATCAAGATAATATTCTTGTTTAAATGTAGCTTCTGTACACTCAGGAATTAGCTTGTTCAACACATTCCATTTGATCAGCATGTATATTAGTGCCTCACAAATTATAGTATAGAGCCCATGCTGTTTTTCTTTATGGCAGGAGATCTTTGAGTTTTAATTTTTATGTAAGGAAAGTTTTAAATTTCTGGGGAAAATCATTCTAATGAACCAAATTAAATTAATCTATTTCTTAGAAGAATATATTTGCAAATGGTTTATCTGATAAAGAGTTGATATCCAAAATATATAAGCAACTCATACAACTCAATAACAACAACAAAAATAAACAATCTGATTGAAAAATGGGCAGAGGACAGGAAAAGACATTTCTTCAAAGAAGATATACAGATGGCCAACAGACATATGAAAAGATGCTAATAATTAGAGAAATGCAAATCAAAACAACAATGAGATATTACCTCACATCTGACAGAATGACTATTATCAAAAAGTCAACAAATAACATATGTTGATAAGGATGTAGAGAAAAAGGAACCCCCTGTGCACTGTTGGTGGGACTGTGAACTGGTAGAGACCCCATAAAAAATAGTAGGGCGATTTCACTCACACAAAAAAACCAAATATATACAACCCAGCAATTCCACTTCTGGGTGTTAATCCAAAGAAAGTAAAAACACTAATTGAAAAAGATATATGCACCAATATGTTCATTGAAATGTTATTTACAATAGCCAAGATATGGAACAACCCAAGTGTTCATCAACAGAAGATTTAATATATATAATGAATATTAAGCAGCAATAAAAAAGAATGAAATCTTACAATTTGTGACAACTCAGATGAATCCAGAGAGTATTATGCTAAGTGAAATAAGTCAGGCAGAGAAAGACAACTACCATATGATTTCATTTATATGTGGAATCTAAAAACAAAACAAACAAAACAAAACAAAAATAGACTCATAGAAACAGAGACCAAAGGGATGGTTACCAGAAGGGAGGTGGTGGGGGGATAGTTAACAAGTGGGAGGGAGATATAGTTTATAAAATTGTGATAAGTTTACATAGTGACCAGAACCATGACTAGAATTAGTG
>NW_011888889.1:364729-367185 GCF_000151845.1 Pteropus vampyrus | reverse complement strand
TTGGATCTTCTTCCAAATTCACTGGTATTGACAGGATTAATTTTCTTATGGCTGCAGGACAGAGACTCCCATTTCCTTCTGGGTGTCAACTGGTGATGGTTCTTAAATCCTAGAAACTGTCTGCAGTTCTTGCCCCATGATCTGTTCTGCAGGCCCTTTATATTATGAACTCTTGCTTTCTTCCAGGCCAGTTGGAGCACATTTCTCTGACTTCCTTTCTGTGACTAGCCAGAGAAAAACTCTCTTCTTTTTTAAAGGGCTCATGTGATTAGATCAGTTCCACATAGATTATCTTCCTGTCTTAAGATCAACTAATTTGGAATCTTAAATATATCTGCAAATTCCTTTCATAGTAGAACCTAGGTTAGTGTTTGAATAAATAACCGGTAGAAGATGTGCTTACTTCAGAAGCAAGGTATCGTGGAGGCCATCTTAGAATTCTGCCCTCCGTGATATGTAAAATCTCTTTACAGACACTACATCTGGAACAATAAGCAAACGGAACATGAAATTCAGCCAGAGAAAGTCTGTCATTCTGCTTCTTGAGCATCTGATTTTAATTTGAAACATGATGATAATAGCAAATGCCATGAAACTGTTGTGAGGATTATAAAATAAGTTAATGGAGGATGGGCATTATTCTTGGGCATTATAGTAGAGTGGTTGGAGTGGACATGGTGACTGCTCTGTGTGCCTATGGTAGGATACACAAATAAAGGACACCTGCTGACAGCTTGCAACCCCCAAGTCCTTTCAACTGGAGGCCACAGGGAACAAACATGGGAGCAAATGCAAACACCCACCTACGTGGCTCATACCCAAGGGTCCACTGTGGACCATCTCCAGCCCAGAGCTCTGAACTCACCTTCCAACAATTGCTAGAATTGTCCATATGCATCCCAGTATACTGCTCTCCTTGTACTCGTGATTAAAAGTCTTCCCTTTTCACAGTCACATATTATCTCATCTTGATTTATAGACCTCTAACTTTCTTACAACCTAAAATTCTGTTATATGTATTCATCTCTCCCAGCAGAATAATAAGCTCCATGAAAGAGAGATTTGTCTTTCTAGTTTATTACTATGACAGAGTGCTCAATTAATATTATTGAATAATTGAATAAATGAATGAGTGAGTAATCTAGAGGTCCATAACCTTCTGTGGGCAGAATCCACATCTGTTTACCCTTCTTCCTTGCATATGCAATTAATGTAACTTTGTAACTACCTGTGTTTACAGATTTCCTGTGAAATCGTCAACATCTTGGAGATATGGTAGCATCTAAACAAAAATTGGGCAAGGTTTATAACTTTACCTAAAACTTTACTGCCTAGGAGCTTGGGACATTTTCTGAAGAGCCAGGTGATACCATAAAATCTGGGAAAGAAATACATACATAGTGTATTAACATAGGCATTGACAATAGATAGACTTAGGGTTGAATCTCAGTTTCACAGCCTACTTTAGTTGTGTGTACTTGGGCAAAATTTTTAACATCTCTGAGCCTCAATATTATCTCATAGAAAAAAGATGAGAATGTACTAACATTGAAAGATGTCTATAGAATATGTGCATGAGTATGTGTAATAAATTTTTTAAAGTAAAGTTTTTGCTGGACATCAAAATGCATTTACATTGAAGTTCCAAAGTGAACTTCAAAGTGTCATGTCAACATACGCAGATTTTCAAAAGACGTTTTTAAGAACCAACTCCACAAGTATTGCACTCTTCATTTAGGTTAAGGACATGAAAAAAGGTCCAAGCAGTGAGAGGAAAATATCTAACTAATTTTTTGGAGAGATCCATTGCTGAGTTTCAATTCCCACTCATTCCCCTCGGAGGATAATTCTACCTTCTCCTGACATAGGCTTAGTGAGAATAGGCTGGCTTGAAGGAAGCCAAGAAGGAGCTTGCTGTATGTTCTTTTTCCTTCAGGAGCTAGTGGCTGAGGGTCGGGCTCTAGCCCAGGGAATCTGAAAGGCGAAAGAATGACTGACAATTGGTGATGGAGCAGGAGAAGGTTTCTGTGCTGGTAGCTCAGTTTGCCAGGTGAGATCTTGCTCCCCACTTTGCCCTCCCCTCTCTCTATGCTGCACCAGCTGAAGCTCCGGTGAGCTAACTGGGAATGGAAAAAAATTACAAAGTGAAGAAATGTAGAATTGGCCAACCAGAGCCCCCTTTCAGTGGGCATGCTTGCAGCCTATAGGAGGCCTGGCCTGGGGAGAACAGAACATTTATTACTAGGCTATACCCAGAATTTTAGTTTTCTTGAACTGAGAGTTCTAGCAATGAATAAACACCATATGGGAAAATTAGAAGAAGAGATAAAGTTTTTAAAAATCTGTACACTGCAGTGTTATGTAATTTCTCAAGAAAAATGGCCTTATTGTTTTTATAAATATAAGGAGTTGAATTATATAAGAAATGATAGTACAGTCCAGTACATACTTTATAC
>NW_011888889.1:362227-363690 GCF_000151845.1 Pteropus vampyrus | reverse complement strand
TCATTCACTTCAGTAATCTCTACATTTTAGTCAAATGTATTATTGATTCAACACTCAAAACTTTTTTTCTTCAGATTATGAAACAGAAATTTAGAGATTACAAAAATTAAGTGATATATGCTATTGAGTGGTACAAATCAAACCAAGTGAACTCAAGTTTTGGAGGGTTTCTTTTTCCATTAAATCAAACTACTTTCTTGTCTGGGAAAACATTCATTTCTAACAGTTACTTTGCAATTGTTTGTAAGGGGCAAAAAGACTGTCAAAACATAGCTTTGTGTATTGAGAGAATAAATGGTGGAACAAAATGGGATTGTTATTAACCTTAGAGTCCTTTCATTAGCCTCATCTCTCTGAATGGGAGAGAAATGTGATGCCAGTAAAGTGCTTTCTTTGCATTTTGCTGACCTAACCGAAGATGATTTTATTTAAATTATAGCATTTAAATTATAGCTCATTTCATTGCCATGATGTTATATATTAGAAATTGATTATCCAATTTCTTCTGTAATAGCTTCATTATATTTGGGGGGAGCCTTTCTTTTATTTTTAGAAAAAGAAATAATGAGTGTGTGAAAGTGAGATCTTTTTTACTGTCTACAATTTGAAATAAAGCATACTGAGTTTAATTATAGCATTAAATTGAATTTTGGGACAATATTATTTTCTAAGTAAAATGAGAATGCTTACAAGTTTTTAAATCAAATACCACTTATTGTCAACTTTTTAATACATTATAGTAAGTCTGACACCAATTTTAAGCAAATAGAAAATTAGTCAAAAGAGCAAGTTCTTCCTTATATCTTGTCAATGATTATAACATGCCCCCGTTAAATGTGGAAGAGTTGTCTTTTATGATTTTAAAAAAATTATTTTTAAAGTTTTAATTAAGGTAGCTATTCAGGGTATTTTAATATCTCAACTGATAAAATTTTGACTTGAACTTTTAAATAATAAACTTTAATAAATACCCAATATTTGAGGGAAAGGAGTGAAGCTAGGAATAGGAAAAAGAAGGCATAAGTTAGAGAAATTTGTCTGAATATTGAATATCTTGCATTGTTTTTATTGTTCTCTTTAGAATTTATTAAGCAAGGTATAAAATAATCAGAAGTTGTTGTCACTGCCCTGGAAGAATTTGCAATCAATGAGGAAGTTCACATATAAGTGAAAATACTGAAAAAGAACATTACAATAACATGTTAGCATACTCATCACCATGTGAAATGGCCTACTGGCTCTGTGGGTGTCAAGGATCTTCCTTTAAGGGTTTGCAAATAAGAAAAATGGCAACTAGGGGTGAGGTTAGTTATCACAGACTTCCTTAGGCAGTTCCATGAGGAGTTCTATAGGAAATGAGGATTTAAATTAGGACTAAGTTGCCAAAGCAGAATTTTTTCTCATGATATATTCTTCATTAATTTCCCAAGTGACATTTAATATACCTAAAAATGTAATCCTTA
>NW_011888889.1:359574-360303 GCF_000151845.1 Pteropus vampyrus | reverse complement strand
TATAGTAAACAGAGTTCTCCCTCTAATGGGTGGTTAAATCTAGAAGACTGAAACCTACCTCACTTTCCTAACCTTTTCAACATGCACTGTAACTAATTCCTTTCTCTCAAGAATAGCTTGTGGGTTCTCTGATAAAATGGAATGTTCTCAGCAATCCTACTTTTGGGTAAATATCCAAAAGATATAAGAACAGGATATCAAAGAGATATCTGTACTCCCATGTTCATTGCAACATTTCACAATAGCCAAGATACCTAAATGTTCATTAACAGATAAATGGATGAAGAAGATGTGATATATATATATATATGCAATAGAATATCATTCAGCCATGAGAAAGAAAAAGATTCTGCCATTTGCAACAACATGGATAGAACTTGAAGACATTATGCTAAGTGAAATAAGCCAGACAGAGAAAGATTAATACTGCATGGTATCACTTATATATGGAATCTAAAAAATAGAAAAAAAAATTAAACTCTTAAAAACAGAAGGTAAAAAAGTGGTTGCCAGGGTCTGGAGGAGGGGGCGGGGAAAAGGAAAAGGTTGGTAAAAGGGTATCAACTTTCTGCTACAAGATGAATAAGGTCTGAGGATCTGATGTAAAACATGCTGACTATAGTTGATAACACTGTATTATATAATCAAATTTGATAAAAGAGTAGAACTTAAATGTTCTCATCAAAATTTTTTTTAAAAAGGTAAATATGTGAGATGATGGATGTGTTA
>NW_011888889.1:358890-359524 GCF_000151845.1 Pteropus vampyrus | reverse complement strand
TTAGGACTAAGTTGCCAAAGCAGAATTTTTTCTCATGATATATTCTTCATTAATTTCCCAAGTGACATTTAATATACCTAAAAATGTAATCCTTATACTGTTTTCTTAAATTGGACAATATGCTTTATTTCTTGAAGAACTTTTTCATAGAATCAACCATATGCTTTTCTTTATTCAATTATTATTTGAGACAGGAATATGTGACTTCCATTAAAAAGAGATGCTTGATATAGAACAATGGGTGGCTGCAAGTTATAAGAGGAAATACAGACACCACTCAAAGACCAAGAATAAAGTAAAGCCACCACTACAAAAAGAAAAAGGGTTTTTTTTTTTTTTTTTTAATCCAAAGATGCCTTGAGGACTCTTTACTTTAATGAATTTCATTCTCAAACAAATGTCTATCAGGATTTTCATGATATTGAGAGGCAAAAAAAGATTGCATTACTATCAGTCTTCATGTTCACATTCTAGAAGTAATAAATTTATGGTTTTCTAAATTAATTTTAGTTAATGGTAATGAAATTTTGACCAAGTTTTATGGCTCTAGTAGGTTAATCCTAGTTCTTACCTCTTTGCCCTAGCTCCCCACAAAACTGTGAATCTCAGATCAGAGATAATAATTCTTTAATTT
>NW_011888889.1:351868-358840 GCF_000151845.1 Pteropus vampyrus | reverse complement strand
TATCAACTTTCTGCTACAAGATGAATAAGGTCTGAGGATCTGATGTAAAACATGCTGACTATAGTTGATAACACTGTATTATATAATCAAATTTGATAAAAGAGTAGAACTTAAATGTTCTCATCAAAATTTTTTTTAAAAAGGTAAATATGTGAGATGATGGATGTGTTAATTAACTAGATGAGTGGAATCCTTTCATGATATGTACATATATCAAATCACCATGAAGTACACTTAAATATCTTACAATTTTATTTCTCAGTTACACCTCACTAAAGCTAATTTTTTTAATGAAATATTCTCCAACATCAGCAGCTACGGCCTGCCAACTCCTTCTAGTCTTAATGTTGATAAACGTATTTAACATTGCTGCCCCTGCAGGTCATTTCGTGTACTAGAAAAATTGTGAGGTAGCCTGGTCCCCAGCTTGTGAGATGCAAAAGCCAGCAGATTAAAAATCAGTGTGTTCAGTGAGAACATGGAAGAAATATAGATTAAATGTATGCAGTTTATACACAGGAAAATAGGACTGTGTAGTTTGGTCATAAACTATAAGTAGTATAGAACTAACTCTATTGCCACAGTTTTTGGCAGTTGTTGAATGTTGTAAATCTACAACTATTTACTTATTTTATTGTTTGATAACACTTTTTTTACTTGGCAGGAAGCCTAGATACCTAAAAAGCTCAAAGGAAAAAGAAGAAATAACATCCATTTTTAATGAAAAATTAATTCCCATTTCTTATTTATTTATTTATTTATTTATTTATTTATTTATTTTAGATGAGGCAACCCTTGGTTGACCTCACAGATTGCAAGGACCTTGTCAGCTTACAATCTTTTATTTTTTATTTTTTTATTTTATTTTTTTTTTATGCCTACAGCACCTGGTCTTCCTACGTGGTCTCCCATCCAAGTACTAACCAGGCCTGATTCTGCTTAGCTTCTGAGATCAGACGGGATCAGGCTTGTTTAGGGTGGCATGGCTGTAGACAATTAATTCCCATTTCTCAAAAAAGTTTGATGTGTTTACTTACCCCAAATATCTGTTAACATTTTTTATATGCCATTTGACTTGTAGTGATATCACTGACTCCATGTAAAAACAAAGGCTCAATTGTGTTGATAAAACCTCAGTATCTACTTCTATAATTAGTATATATTTTAAAAAGGCTTTACCTAAACACAAAGTTTTAACATGATCAATTGCATAAAGCACATTCTAATATCATCCCTTGAATTGTGATTTTTCATTGAGATCAAAACTGTATCTGTGTTGTCCAAAAGGTTGCCACTAGCCTCACATGGTTATATATTTAAATTAACATTAAATTAAATTAAATTTTTGATTTGGTAGCACTAGCCACATTTGAAAGATTCAATTGAGACTGGCTTATGTCTGTGGCTACCATTTAGACAGTGCAAATCTATAACGTTTTTATCTTTGCAGAAAGTTCTATTGGACTGGTTTAGATTATTAATTTCATTTATTTTTGACTCCAAGTTTTCTTGTACACATGAGAAGTGAAACAATAATTATTAATAAAATGGCTTGGGGGAGGGAGAGGGAGAGGAGGGAGGGAGACAGGGTAAAAGGGGTCAAATATGTGGTGACAGAAAGAAATCTAACTATGGCAATTGAACACACAATGTAAATATATATGCTTTACTGTTAAAATATACAGCTGAAACTTATTGGCTTTTGTTAACCCATGTCACCATAAAAATAAATAAATAATATTAAAAAAATAAATAAAATGGCTTCATTATTATAAAGAATTTTTCAAGTAGTTAAATATTTTCAGATTACTTATTAATGTCATCAGATTTTTAAAAGAGAAAGTCAGTTAATCACAATTAAGGTTTAATTTTTTAACTCAATTTCTTGAGTCAAAATAATCTTTTTGAAATGCCATTCATTTCAAAGGTAAAATGTCCAACAGTATTGTAAATGTCATTATAAATTCAGTTTAAAAATTCAACAATAAAAATAAAATTCTATAATTTAGTAGTGATGATATAAATACTCATTTTGATGGAACACAGGACATGATAAAATATGTTCTTACTAAACTAAGAAACATATGATATTCAATGTAATTACTCAATGACTAGAATAACCCAAACTTTCAATTTTGAAGTTTTAGCAAATTATAATTGATAGCAAAGTTTGCAATCAGGAAGACATTGAAATTTATTCTTACAAAATAAAGAAGGAACTGGACAAATTAATCAGTAAGATTTCAGTTTCTGAAATTTATAATTTAATTTTAAAATATTTAATTGGTGGAAATGACTTTTGATAAATCTCTTTCTTTTAATTACACAGGTTTTACTCTGCCAAAAATGAAATGAAATTGAGATCTGATTTTGAGAACTCTAAATTTGATGAGATATTCTAAAGAACCATAAAGAAACAACTTAAGTAATGTGTTTTGTTTTAGAAAATGGTTTGAACATGTCAAAGTCCCATAGTGTTACAAAGATATTTCTTGTAAAATACTTGACCTAAAATGTTTACAAATTTCAATTTTTTTAACTTTAGATGTAGAAATCTTCAGCGGCAGAATTTGTTCTACTTTATCAGTATCCAAACTTCTACAGAGACAGTATTTTCTCAATTAAAAATATTTTGGTTTGGAAGTAACCTAAATGCCCGTCAACAGATGATTAGATAAAGGAGTTATGGCTTATATATACAATGGAATATTACTCAGACATTAAAAAAAAAATGAAATCCTATCATTTGCAACAACATGATGGACCTAGAGGTTATTATACTGAGTGAAATAAGTAAGACAGAAAAATATATACCATATGATTTCACTTATATGCAGAATCTAAGGAACAAAAAGAACAAACTAATCAAAAACAGACTCACAAATATAGTGGACAATTTGGTGACAGAGGGGAGGGGGTTTGGGGGGCTGGGAGAATGGGGCGAAGGGTTAAAGAATTACAAATTCGTAGTTAATAGAAGGTTACGGGGATGGGGAGCATAGCATAGGGAATGCAGTTAGCATTAATACATTGGCTAGGTGAAAAACCAGAGGAGAAAAGGAGCAATTAGGGAGATCATTTTATAAACTATATAAATGTCTAACCAATGTACTATATACTTGAAATTAATGAAATAAATAAGTGAATTTAAAAAAAAAAAGAATAAGGGAAAAAATCTCTGAGGGGAGGAATAATGTAGGGAGGAAGCAAGAACATTAAAATATTAATAAAGACACATTTTGAGACTGCAATATACTGATCAGCCCTGAGGCCAAGATAGGAGGACACCTTCAGAACAAAAGAAGATTTCTTCTGAGATTGATAACAGCCCATTTTTCACAACTGTGAAGAGAAAACAGGAAATAAGAGTCATTCCCTATGGCTAAAACCATGGGGAACCTATGGATTAAAGGCTGGGAACTGCCAGGAGGCATTTCGCTCTACATATTCTTACCTTTTCAGGCTACATACTCTTCCCTTCCTCACTATATGTCCATATCAAAAAAGATGGAAACTAAAGAATGACATATAAACTGAATCCCCTCTCATTGCCTTTACTCTGTCTCTCACTGTCTCTCACTGTCCCTCTCACTCTCTGCCTCTGAGAGGAGACCACACTCTGTGGAATGTTACCCCTTTTCTAATAAACTCTCCTTCTAACTCAAGAAAAAAAAAAATGGTTAAAAGAACAGTTAATTGAAAGTTTCAAGAGGTAATATAAAATGCAAATGTAATCTTTTCTTATAGCTGAGTAATATTCCACTGTATATATGTGCCTCGTCTTCTTTATCCAGTCATTTATCAAAGGCATTTTGGTTGTTTCCATGTCTTGGCCATCATAAATAATGCTGCAATGAACATTGGGATGAAATACTGCCATGTGCAACGACATGGATGGTACTTGAGATAATCGTGCTAAGCAAAATAAGTCAGACAGAAAAAGCTGAGAACCATATGATTTCACTTATATGTGCGATATAAAACTGAAAGCAACAAACAAACAAGACAAAAACTCATAGACACAGACAACAGTTTAGTGGTTACCAGAGAGAAAGGAGGGAGGGGGGTGAGTAGATAAGGGTAAAAGAAGTCAAACATATGGTCACAGAAGGAGATATGACTTTGGGTAATAAACACACAATACAATATACTGATGATGTATTATCAAATTGTATAATTGAAACCTATATAATTTTATTAATCAATGTCACCTTGACAAATTTAATTTAAAAATGAAAATTTAAAAGTACAGTACACATTGCTATGAAAATATAAAACAATAAAGCCACGTTAAAAAAGTCAGAAAATCAATGGAGACATATAAAATATATATAAATAAGCAAAATAACACTATCTAATGACAGTAGTAGCAAAAAGTTGTTATGGCGCGAACGATTCTGAGACCCATGGAGCCAATTGAGATTAATTATGAACCTTTATTAGCCAGCCGGCGACTGACTCTCTACCACGCAGGGCTAGAGGAGATCAGCCTCGAGCTTTCAGAGCAGGCAGCTGATAAAGCTCAAGACCATATCCTGGTGGTCTCCTGAACAAGCCAGCAGATTACAGAAGTGGAAGTTGGCTTTTAGCATACCTTTGCCCGGAACAACACCCTTAATTAACAAGTAAATGGATTACAGAAGCAGACATTGGCCATCTACATATTTTATACAATACACTTCCTAAACCACACACAAGCAAGTAGGACAACTTCTGATATCTAAAGATATTTCTTCCCTGTAGCTAACTTAGGTAGTTTGCTCACTTGAAAATTTTCCACCCTTAACAAAGTGAGGCTAGACAGCTGATTAAAAATGTGATAACATATCAAGACAAATACTCTGCTTATGTTAAAATTTAGTGTTCTAATTATTATGATAAAAAATTTACTGTTAAAAATATTTTGTTTTTTAAAGTAAAAATGACATTTTTTGGAAAAAACTATTATATAGGCTCACCACTATAATAGAACTAATTTTCATACAACAGATAAATATTTCAAATAATTGTTTTTAGTGGCTTCTTTCACTTTCAAAATTGTCTTTGGATAATTAAAATGTCATTCTATTGGTAAAATACTAAGGGGCCAGAAAGATTAAATGTATTAATGTAATATACATGCTCATAATTTATAAGCTCAAAATAAGATTACCCAATTTGACAAATAATTCATTTTCTGTTTGGGTGAACGCGTATCTTCTTAATAGACAGTATCTACAATGTTAAAATACATATACACATTCGTGTATCTCATTAGAATATATATAAAAGTAAAATGCATTCATACAATCTAACCCAGTTTTAATATTTTATATCCTTAAATACATATGTATTATACACATATAAACATGCATTTATACACACACATATATAAGTGCTACCTATATTCATATATATCATATATATATTTTTTTATTTCATACTTTTTGCACTGATTGATTAATCACTGGGGTGTTAACTAGAAGACTATGTTGTTGCCCATCATTATAGATTAGACATAAAAGTCATTTTGAAGGGCATCCAGGTTTTACTGAATGCTTCTTAGAGAAAATACAATGTTAGTATTTTAACACTATAGAGTCTTCAAAGAAGTATATATATATTGATTTAAATTTTAGATGCGCTACACCAGCTTAATGACCTTGGGCAGGTTTCTGTGTGTCAGTTTCTTGCACTGATTGATTAATCACTGAGGTGTTCACTAGAAGACTATGTTGTTGCCCATCATTATAGATTAGACATAAAAGTCATTTTTGAAGGGCATCCAGGTTTTACTGAATGCTTCTTAGAGAAAATACAATGTTAGTATTTTAACACTATAGAGTCTTCAAAGAAATATATATATATTGATTTAAATTTTAGATGCGCTACACCAGCTTAATGACCTTGGGCAGGTTTCTGTGTGTCAGTTTCTTATCTATAAAATGAAGAAAACAGTGTTGACAATTTTATATGAGTGGGTTAAAAGACCGATGAGTTAACATAGGTAAAGCACTTGAAACTGCACTTGACACAAGTACTATATAAGATTTAGGTATTATTTAAGCACTTATTATATGCTAGACATCTTATAGGATCTAAAGTTAAACCATGCGTAGCCTTCCATTCTAATATAATTCTAATTTTTGATTATAGTATTTATAACTATGATAAAAAATATGCTTTCCCCTTTTATTTTAGTGAGGGAAAGAAAAAAGAATTCAAAAAGTTTCTAAAAATTTCATAGAAAAAATAAAAACAAAACATTGTACACATTAAGTATACAGTTCAACAGAGCATGTTTCTTATTTCATTGCTACAATTTCTAACAAGAATCCATTGATTATTATATGAAAACTTTATCCAGAGAGAACCTGAGAAACAGAACTAATCTATATGTAGAAGATAATAGTTTCCATTTATTAAGAGTTGTTTTTGTGTCAGGCACTGTTCTATGCACTTTGTGAACCTAATTCATTCATACGACTCCAAGAAGTCTTTCACAGGTAGAGCTAGACTCCATATGGAAAATGACCTCTGTGGGTTCACGCCTTTCAACAATCTACAGGGCAAACTAAATGTGGATTAAAGAGCTGGAGGCAGATTCTGCCTCCAAAGGAATGTTGCTTTGTTTTTGTTATTTTTCTCTGACTAGCTGAACAGCCACAGAAAAGGGGTGCTGCTGGGGTGGCAAGGAGGCAGAGAAGAGGGTGGAATTCTTGGAGTGGCAAGAGATCAGACTCCAAAAGAATAGAAAACCTCCACCCCAGGCTGTACTCACTCTTAGATTTTATTCCCTTCAAAAAGTCAGGACCTCATCTCCGGTACATGGAGACACAGAAAGAATGCAAAAGCAACTCAGTGAGCTTGGGAAGGACTGCCTAGACAGCTTGATGGCTATGATGGGCTTCGCGCCAGAGAAGATGACCAGGCATAAAGGCTTGATATGTCAATTGACCCATTTGGATTCACTGGAAACCTTCTTAGACCATT
>NW_011888889.1:349503-351818 GCF_000151845.1 Pteropus vampyrus | reverse complement strand
ATTAAAGAGCTGGAGGCAGATTCTGCCTCCAAAGGAATGTTGCTTTGTTTTTGTTATTTTTCTCTGACTAGCTGAACAGCCACAGAAAAGGGGTGCTGCTGGGGTGGCAAGGAGGCAGAGAAGAGGGTGGAATTCTTGGAGTGGCAAGAGATCAGACTCCAAAAGAATAGAAAACCTCCACCCCAGGCTGTACTCACTCTTAGATTTTATTCCCTTCAAAAAGTCAGGACCTCATCTCCGGTACATGGAGACACAGAAAGAATGCAAAAGCAACTCAGTGAGCTTGGGAAGGACTGCCTAGACAGCTTGATGGCTATGATGGGCTTCGCGCCAGAGAAGATGACCAGGCATAAAGGCTTGATATGTCAATTGACCCATTTGGATTCACTGGAAACCTTCTTAGACCATTATTCTGAATCAGCTAATTGCCATGGTCAAAATGACTGTGCAGTACATACCGACAGAATTTGATAAACCACCCCTGGTTCCAGCTCTCTTCACCTCACTCCAGAAGCTCTTCTGTATCCCAGACTTCCTAGGCAGAAGCAAGAGTTTGAATAGAGATTGCTTGGAGCCAACACTGGGTCATCTTCCATTTTCTGTTAATTTTTTAAAGATTTAAATTATTTTCCCAAGACTCGAATTGGCATGATTTTCAAGTAATCAATCCATCAAGGCACTGATAATTACATGAAAACCACTGATTAATTAATGAATGTTAACACTGAGAGGTTACACTTGGATGCTGGATATTTATGAGACTTTTATGTTTTTTCTGGCTCTTTTGGAAATTAACCTTATCATCTTTACAACATGTATTGTGAACTTAAATGTAATGCGTGGATGTATTTAATCAAATAGAATGGGAGGCATACTGAATATATCTTCTAAAGTCTGTATTGAGTAAAAAGTACCAAATATTGTTCTTACCATTTTGATCAATAAACTCATTAAAAGTTGTATCTGAGGAAAATAAAATATAGTATGTGAATCAACAAAATGCATTGATATTTTTGTAATAACTATTAAGATCAGCTAGAATGATATATGTTATGCCAGGCAAATATAAAACATGGTCAACTGACATAAACAGATAGTTTAAAAACTGAGAAATGTAACATGTAAACGCATTTATGAAAAATTAAAGACAAATGCAAATTGAAAACATTTCCCTTTTAAATCTCTTCAATTAAGAAAAGACGATTTTAAATGATAATATCTTATGCTAGCAAGGGAATAAAGAAATGGGTACTCTCACGCATATCTGATTGCATCTTTAAATGCTCCAACAATTTAGCAAGGCAATTTGGCATTATATTAGGAGCCATAAAAAATTCATACTTTCTGTGCCAGAACCTCATTTATGTAAGTGTGTCTTAAGAAAATTATCCAAAACTGAAAAAGTCATAAATTTAACTCAGCATTATTTATCATAGTCCCCAAATAAGAATAAATTAAATGCCCAATGATAAAGAAATAATCGAAATATAGAATATTCATTCAGTAGAATTTATGCATCCGAATATTTATAATTGTTATAAATACTTATGCAGCAATATGAAAAATGTTTATGGCATAATGGTAAATAAAAACCTCATATGTTTTTTGAGTAATTGGTAAAAATAAAGGCAAATAATATAATTTAAAAAATACTTATTTGTACAATTACATAAAAACAAGCACGTGTATGGAAAAATATGACAGAAGTTTACCAAATGGAACTAAATAATTATTTTAGCATGATTGGTTTGCTTTTTTATTTTTCTGCACAATTTTTGATGTGATTATACTACTTTTTAAATATTAAATATAATTTGTAGAGTTTTTAAATTAATTGTATGAATTTAAATAAATACCAAATATTATACAGTGGTTAATTTAAAAGTACTATTCTAAATAATAACTTGGTCAAGAGAAAACTGAATGCATAATATAGTTTAGAAAACTGTGAAAATCAAAACTTTTTATATTACTTTCTACGGGGATTTAATCACAACAATGCTTACAGTTATAGCCCTGAATTTAAATACTATCTCTAAGAAAAAGTAAAGATAAATTGAGTACACTATCAACTAAGGAATGTTTTTAAACACAGACCAGAAGGAAGAAAAAATGGAAGAAAAGAAGGAGGTAGAGAGGATGGATGGAAGGAAGATAGGAAAGAAAGAAAGAGGGAAGCAAGGAAGGAAGGGAGGGAGGGAGGGAGGGAAGGACGAAGGGAGGAAGGAAGGAAGGAAGGAAGGAAGGAAGGAAGGAAGGAAGGAAGGAAGGAAGGAAGGAAAGATGCACTTATTATGTTTCTGGCAAAATCAATA
>NW_011888889.1:319831-348595 GCF_000151845.1 Pteropus vampyrus | reverse complement strand
TATATATAATTTCAGTTAATGTCAGGAAAATATATACTAAAGTTTAACATTTACTCTCAATCAAATATTTGGAAACAGAAAAAAATAGTTTCTTCCTTAATAGAACACAATTCTTTGAAACTGAAGATTAATATTAAACTCCAGTAATTTTTTAAAAATCGGGATAAAATCAGGATGGCAACTATTGCTACCAGTGGTAGATAGAGTTTTTGAAATTTGGATGATACATTAATGTGTAACCAGAAATATTGGAAATCAATATTGGAAAAGCAAAAAATTATATATTGTTTGCTTATAACAAAATAAATAAATAAATTACTAAAATACTATTTGGATTAGTAAAAATGACTTGAGGGAAAAGCGAATAATACAAAAGAAATAAAATCCCTATAGAATGCCTTGAGTGTCAACAACACATAGCTAAAAATAATAAATTAAATATAGTGTTCATATTGTAAATGTTGAGAGAGTATGAGTAAAATATGTGACCTATATAGAGAAAAAATCAAAATCTTTTTTGAGAAACACATTTTCAAAATCAAAAACTTTTAGCTTACTTCTAGATGGAGAGATGGCCAATTTTATCACTATACTAAAAATACACTTAAATCACAAGTTGACTCTTTTAGACCCAAATGTTCGTATCAGATCTCATCCTAGTGGACTGCTTATTGATATTTGTACCTGTTAACCATGCCCTCCTTTCAAAATCTTTTCCTTTCTTGAAATCTTCAAAATTCTTTCTCTCTCCTGTAATTTCTACCTCTCCTCCACTCCATAATTCCTACCTCTAATTTGCTTTTCTTCACCTTCCTTCTCAATATATCTTAAATATTGAAATCCCTTGGTGATTTTTTTCTTCTTTGTTCTCATTTAACATCCAAAATATCAAACTGTGCACTAGAATTTGACTTTTATCATGTCTAAAATATCTGCTTTACTCTCTAGACTACGAATTTTATAAGAAAAGGCACAATGTCTAATTTATCCTTGGATAGCCAGTACCTTCTTAAAACATTGAAAAGGATTTTTAAATTTTTGTTAAAATGTTCTGAAACATTATTGGAAAACAAAATATTCTTGAAGGTAACAATTTTTTTTTCAAATAAGGCAATTGAAGGAATTATATCAAACTATATTAGACATCACCAATAAAAGCTATTTGATAAACCACAGTGAGATACAACAAACTCACTGGAATGTCTAAAATTAAAACAACTGACTTACCAAGTATTGCCATTTATGTGGAGAAAACGGAACTCTTATATGCTGGTGGTAGAAATCTAAAATTGCAAAGAACTTTAGAAAACAGTTTGGCCACTTCTTTTAAAGTTAAACTTAAATCTACCATGTGACTCAGCCAAGTTTAGGTATTTGTTAAAGGAAAAGAAAAGCATATGTCCACACAAAATAGTTATACTCACATAATTATAGCAACTTTATTTGTAGAGAAGGAAGAAAAGGAGGAGGAGGAAACTAGAAAAGTCAATGTAATAACTTTTTATATGAAGCTTTTTAAAAAAATTATTATTTAGCTCTAAACCAATTAAAATTTAAGAGGCAACTATATTATGGTTCTAGGATTTGGGGAACACATATGGGTCTAATCTAGAGTGAGTGCCTACCAAGTGTTGTAAATAAAACTACACACAACATGATGCATGCATTGACACTCTGCCCTAAGCTTGACTTTGTGCTCCCGGAATGGGTTTGCTTTGGAGATTGCAAGCTGTAAGCAGGGATGTTTGTTTGGGGTGATTTCAGTGAGACTGACTGGAAGGATGGAAGAATGGACTATCAAAGTAGAAAACATCAATCTGAAATTAAATCTTCCTTGAAGCTACCCAGAGTAACTTATTCTGTCCTTTCAAGGGTGAGATGACTGATAGCAAAGTTGCAAGTACATGGATTCTTAAATAAATCTGCTCATGTGGTTCAAGTGTATACTTTTCCATCTATTCTTTCTGATACACAGAGACACAAGCCTGCTACTGATGCCTCTGTAGCATCAGTCCAACAAAAACATTTCTGTGTATTTGTTTTTCCTTCATACTTATGTGTGGCATATGGAATTACTAATTCTCCACAATATTCCAGAATTACATATATGAAACACAAATGTGCAACAGAATAAGACAATTAAAATGTAAAGTAAGTGACAAATATGAGACCAGTGCAAAGCAAAAGTAAGAAGTCATACAGACTGGGGTTGTGATTCATAGGCCAAGACAATAAACATGTCATTTATCATCCCAACAGGAGAGACTTTTAATGTGTACAGGGAGTAAGTTTATACCAATATAAATAAGTGACTGAATAAATAAATAAATGAGGGGGAAGAGACAGATCTCCCTTGCAGAAGAATTCTAAGTAATTTATGGAGATACTCTACCCTTGGGAAATACGGGGGGTGGGTAAATCACCATTCCATAAGTGTGGGCTGCACCTAGTGGCTTCCTTTCAAAGAGTACAGTATGGAAGAGAAGCAGGGAAAGTAACTTTACAATGGAGAAATCTAACCTACACTTCCACAGCCAAGTGGTTAAGGTCAAAATCTACATGATAAATCATATTGATAATATGTATCCTTGACATGATGTGATGAAAATGACATTTTTGTGGTCTTCCTCCCCACAATCTATAATCACAGTCTAATCATGAGAAAAACATTAGATAAATTTCATTATTGGGGCATACTGCAGAATAATTCAATATGCTCCTAAAAACTATCCAAATCATTAAAATCAAGGAAAGTCTTATAAACTGTCCCAGCTGAGAGGACTCTAACAAATAGATACAATGTAGGTTCTTGATGGAAATCCTGAAACAAAAAAAAAAGTATAATAGATAAAAGTAGGGAAATTTGAATAAAATATGGACTTTAGTTAATAATAATATATCAAAATTAGTTTATTAATTGTAACAAATGTTCTATACTTCTATGTTAATAATAGGGGAAACTAGGTGAAGTATATGAAAACTTTATACTATTGTCTCAATTTTTCTGTACATCTAAAACTGTTCTGAAAATAAAATTTATTAATAAAAAGTACAAGGATACAATAGGCAAAGGATGAAAAGAGTTCAAAATCAATTTTACTAAAAGATCACAAAGATTTCAAGAGTGTGATTTCTTGGCCAGTATTTACAGTTGTTCACAAATATGAATCATTGGAAATCATTTATGATTTCTACAGAATTTTACTTGTGCTCAATTAGCTAATCATTACTTTTGTTTCTTTTAAATGTAAATTGTATTTATTATCTGTCTGGGTGATACAATAACACAAATCAAAAGTATGAAAAGTCTACCTCCCATAGCAAAAAGTTCTACCTCCGAGACTTGGCAACCGATTGTTATCACTTTCTTGCATATCCTCTCAGAGATAGTTCACATGTCTATCAAGAAAAAATGTGTGTGCATTTTCCTTTCTTCTACTTTTAGAAAAATGCCTACATATCACATATGTTGTTCTGCATTTCATTTTTTTTTATTTAGTAATAGATCTTAGAGATTTTTACCTATAAGTAGTCAAAAAGCTTTCTTATTTTAAAAAAGTGCAAGAATTACTAATGATTATGCTCAAACAAGAGGTGAAAACTAGAATGTAGTTGGCAAACTAGAATATATGGCACACTAGAATGGAGAAATGAAGCATTATATGCTTGCTAAGGGTAAATTTAAGTTGATTGCATATATTCTGGAAGCTAGTATAAACAAAAATAACTATTATTAACTGTTATAGTTGCATTATGTGTCCAAAGGATATATATGTAATATATATATGCTTTAATAATAAGCTAATATAGGGCTTGAATTTTTAGTCTCTTGTGAAAAATAAGAAGAAATAAGTTCCTGGGTAGAAGGAAGCCCCACTTCTAACCAGAAGGTACCTAAAAATAACTCTATGCAGGCAGAAATTCTCCTTAAAGTTAGCATTTTCTTTCTCCATTATACTCCCCTGCTCCAGCATAATGAGCATACTCAAGATGTTCATTTTATTTATAATTCATGAGGATAGACATTTTTATCCATTTTGTTTACTGTCTGTCCTCAGAGCCTAGACTGAAGTTAGTTGCTCAAGATATATTCGTTGAATAATGAATGAAAGAATTGATGTGAGATAGAGATAGAACAGACAACAAATCAAGAAAGGAGAATCAGAGTAGTACAAGATACTAAGAGATCACACTGGTAATATTGTACAGTGACTTAAAATACCAAGATCACCAGCTTGCCAGTTCACTTGGGTAGGTCGCTTGATTTTACTGAACATCAGACAGAGTTCTCATCTCTAAAACAATATTAAAATATACACCACAGTAAAAAGTCTGTGCTATGTTGGGTTATTTTAAAGACAAAATACACATACAGACACGTACACACAAACACACAACATACATGCACACACATATAAATATAGTGTATTCAAGTATATCGATATGTATCTTGTATACATAATTATATGCATACATACATGTTTAATCTTTATAGTATTGGTTATGATTATAATTAATGATAATGAGAAAGATTAAAGAATTACCTCAATAATGCCATAGAAATAAGGGAACCAGGCAGTTTCAAGAAAAGTCAATAAAAAGAGGAAATCTAATATAGCAAAATTAAACCCAAACAATACTATAATGGTAAACAGTGAAACTCACCTATTAAAAGAAAAAAAAAAAAATATGTCGAGACTGTTAAAAAAAGCTCTAAAGATATGCTGTCTAAAAGGAAGTGACTGAGCAAGATTGCATGTAAATAGATAATGACGATTAAGCACAGAAACCAATATAAGCTCAGCTATTAATATCAGATCATGTTGTATTCAAGGCAAATGAAAAAGGAAAGAGAAAGATACTTTGTAATTAATTGTAAAGAATATAATTTACAGTGGAGAATACAACTCTCATGAATCTTTATATTTTAATTTCATAAATTAAACATAAATTGCAGAAATAGATGGAAATATCATCATAATGAGAGATTTTCACACATTCACGCAGTTCTATAATAGATTAAAGAGACTAGAAATAATAGATAGAACAGAATAAATATTATAATGAATATTGTTTATATTTGTATGTGTGGAACTCTGTAACCTGAGAATGTGTCTATAAAACATTTATTTGAAAATGTATTTTATATCACAACAAAAACATGACTTTAATAATTTCCCAAACATAGAAATAATACCATATTTTTAATCATAATACAGAAAATATTAGAAGTATTATTTATGTAAAGTAAAATAAAACATAATACTTTTTCCAAATACTTTAATATTTTTTTAAACTCACTCTTAAAGTTTTTATGAGTCAAAAGGAAATAAAAACTGAAATAGAAGAATATCTTTAAAGTAGCAATAACAAAATACTAAAACTATGGGAAAATAAAGCTTTACTTGCAAACAGATGTACACCTTAAACACTTTGATTACTAGAATAGAAAGAAAGAATCATAAAATAGTTATGCATTTAAAATGAAAGTTAAAAAAGAAGAAATAAAATAAATCAGCCTGTTAGAAGAAAAGAATTTATAAAAACAAACATTAGTAAATAATTAAAATCATAAATTGATATAGCAAAAAATAAAGCTCTTTCAAAATATATTTCTTCAATTAATACAACCCATAAAATAGTTAAATTACCTATATGAACAACTTTCATCTTGAAATACCTCATTTCTCTTTTTTAAACTATATTTTAAAATATCTTGAATTATATATACTTTGATGTCATTATATGTCATTTGGAATATTTTCCTCATTATTCTAAATAAAAATGTACATGCCATAAATGTACCTTTCCTTAGTGTAACTGAGTTTTTGGATGGCAAGAAAAAAAAGAAAAAAAAGAAAAACTAGTTCTTATGTTAAACAGGACAGAATTTGTTAGAAGCGTATCTGTAACTCTTTGTTTCAAAGTGAGGGCTTAAACAGATTTATTTATAAGATAATGGGTTGCCAAGACAGTTTCAGGGATCTGAACTAATTGAGTCTCATCAGATCGTGTGATCTAAAATAAATACTCCCTATTTTTTTTCTTGTGCCATTCTACTCAAGATGCAATAACTTAGAAGATTTTAATCTCATTCCTTAGCTAGAGCAGGGCAAAGCAATTGATTTTCACCATATTTATAATGAACACAATGGAGAAAGATGTAATTCTCCAGCAAATATTTTCGATGTTAGCTTTCAAAAGAACCAAGACTGTACGTTGGCAGTACACTCGCCAACTGTCATCACATTCAGTGTCCTGTCCTGGTCTCTCCTCTCTTCTTTTTTCTTCTCTTTTCTTACCTTCTCATCCTATACATTCTCTGGAAATCTCATGGCCTCCATGGCCTCAGTTACCATGTATATTCTGAAAATTATCAAATTTGTGCTCCAATTTCAGTCTTTTTCTTCAATCTTCAGACTTTTATACTCACCTATCTACTATATATTTCTTCATAAATTAAATCAAGTCATCTCAAACACCCCACATTCCATATTAAACTTATATCTCATTCTACCACTCTACCCCAGAGTATTTATTGGAATGGTCACAGTGATTGCGAGCAGTGATTATGATACAGAAAGAACTCTGTTTGGAGTTAAATTATTGGTGCAGATTCTAGGAAGTTTTCAAATAAAGTAGTGCCTGAGGTGAGACAGTGAAACTAAGGGACTAACAGGAGGTGACAAACTAGTTAGAGAAGTGCATGGGAAGCAAGAGAAGAGGCATTAGGATGAATGAAGTTTTCTAAACAAATGGTACATGAGCGAAAGACTGACATCAAAATATAAAATGAATCAGTGGGTGGTAGTTCGATATAAATGAAGCATGGAATAAATGTGTGTGTGTGTGTGTGTGTGTGTGTGTGTGTGCGCACGCGCGCACGTGTATGTGTTTGTAAATAAAAGCGATGAGGCAGTGAGATATAATCTCTAAAAATAAAGGTTGACAGAGCATAGAAGATATGTGACCTATTTAGGGAGTTACTGAAAAGTATTAGGAAAGAAATTTATCTACAAGACAATTTTTTTTTAATCTAGAAATTAAATTGGTGAGAGATTGGAAGCAAGAAGACCAATTAGGAAACTTATGTAATGATCCAGTTGAGAAATAATTGTGGCTTGAACAGAGAAGTAGCCCTGCAGACAAATAGGAAGGGAATTGTTTTAAGAGCAACTTCAGAGACTAAATTTGCCAGACTTGGGAATGAATTGAATATAATGTGAGAGAAGGATTGTTGGCTTTGGAAACTGGATTGTTGGTGAGGTCATTTATTAATACTGGAAATAGAGGTGGAAAAAGAGGTTTAGAGAGGACTGTGGGAAAGACTAAAAGTTTATACTCTGAAATATTTAGTTGGAGGTTCCTGTAGGGAAGCCCAGTGGATTCCTGGATATGTAGGTTTGTGTTTCAAGAGAGAGGGCTGAACTGGAGATAATAGATTTGAAAGTCATGAACTTAAAGCCATAGAATTAAGTCAGTAAAAGGAAGAGATAAACAATTAAAACAGAAACCTGAAGAACAACTGTAAAGAATAGTCAGAGGAAGAAGCCTAGACAGAGGATTGGGAAGTATGGCCTGGGAGGTGAGAAAAAAAGATATCAAGTGTTGTCTAGGCACTTAAAAAAATTTAGTTTGTAAAGTAAAGTAAAAGCAAAGCCTTTAGGGTTTCACCGAGCAACAACTTCATTTTTGGAAGTAGTTTTAGCAGTATGATGAAGAGCATTCATGTTGGCATAGATTAGATAGCACACTGAAGGAGGTACAGAAAGTCAAGGATGACAGTTCTTAAGTCAGCGGAAGGAGATGGGCTCCAGAACACAGGTTAGAAAAACAGAATTAGAAAGTATAGCGTTATACATTATTTACTTGTAAGGAGAGAAAAAGGAAAGGATGGACATGGATATAGACACTTCTGTGGTGTTGATTTTGTGGGAGTAAGAGCATTGTAGGCAATCTTTATTTGCTTCTGCAAAGTTTTCTACAGAAAGTAAAAAGAGGCAGAGGTTGGAGTGAGGGTTTCAAGAGAGTGGAAATGTCTAAAATATCTCCTCATAAGAATAAGATAAAGTTGGCTAACAGAAATAGTCAGGGACTCCTGGTTATTGAGATTGAATACCATGAGTTTAAGATGGTTTCAATCTCTAAAGTTGTGGAATTTTTTTAAGTAGCTCTGATTCTCTCATTTGAAAAGGCAGAAAAGATAGCCGTTATATACATTTAAATGGTGGCAGATTGGGGATTTTGGCATGGCAGAGTTTTGAGATATAATACTACATAATGAAATATAATAAGTCTTCAAAGTGATATATCATAAAGTTGTTTAGATTTAAGATTTTATAATGCAACAATTCCTTATGACACAGTCCAGTGGGAAATAATCACTAAAACGAAATAAAAATCATGGTTTCTCAAGATAGAGAGGCCAAAGAATTTAGAAATTAAGGTGCTGAATGTGTCAATCTCATGAGCGCTGAAGTATTTTCAGGTGATGTAGCATGGTTCAGGGTGGAGGAAAATGATCTTGGTTTTAAAATCTCCAGTGAATAGTAGAATGGCAAGAAGCATGATGATGACAACAATGAAATAAGTTAGAGGACGTGTAGCTGGAGGTGGTGAGCTTCAAAAAGAACAAGGTTTTGTGCACAGGTGATACAACAATTGTGTGGAAGTAACCATTCTGAAGATTTTTAGTTTTTAGAATGAACTGTCTCTCCCTAAAAGGATTGCAGTCAAAATGCTGTGCTCAGTGGAAATTCAAGTTTCGGTTAAAGTAAAGAGGTAGAAAAAATATTCAGTGACGATTTCAAAAACCTAAGATAAATTTTGAACCAAGAAATGGATTGTCTAAGGTCATAATAACAATTTTTGGAAACGGTGGAAAGCTGTGTTAGGAAAAATAGGCAGAGGGTATCAAGATGAGAAGAGAGAAGTGGATAGAGGACCAGAAGCACTAATATCTTCAGAGATTACCAAGAAAAGCCAGGGATTTTAAAGATGGTTAGTATATATGGACCTGATTTCTCAAATTGAATAATACTAGAATTTTCTTACTGTAAGTTCAGGAGTCAAGAGGTGGTAATACAGATCTCTTAAGTATGAGCATATGCCTCTCTACAAAATAAATTTTCTCATCTCTCTGCTAATAGACCACTGTAAGGGAAAATCACAGATACGAAAATTAAGGTATTCTGCAGAAGTAAGGACAGACCTGGAGTCTAAGACAGTACACTAATGAACTGAAACTCGATTTCAGCCTTTGGCAGAAAGTATCCCCAAGGTGGAGACACACAGCCAGGTTTTCTAAATATGTGCTCCTGGACCCTTCAAATATACCCCCAGCAATTTCCCAGAATCTGAGATTCGCTTTATGCCCACAGTGTTCTAAGACTTAAAGGCAGTCGAGCAGAGTAATTAAGACATGAAACTGCTGGTCTCGTGATTTTGGACACTTAACTCACTATTCTCAGCTTTAGTTACTTATCTGTAAAACAGATGTGCCTTCCTCATTGACTTGTGATGAGGATTAAAATAAATAAATCTAAAACATCTAGCAAAGCAGTAGACTAAAATATGTGTTCAATAAATGGTAGTTATTAATATTTTTTCAGGATAATGTCTGGCAAGAAGCACACAGAGCTCTCCAGAGACTGTGTTCATAGTCCCTAGACGAAATACTGTGAGGAAAGAAAGATCTAATTTTAGAATAAGTGTCTTGCTTTGTTCAGTAAATTTTCCTGGTGCTAAGCCAGTCTCCTCCCTGCCTGTTACCTACCTTTAAAAACTGCAACCCAGTGGGTTTTTGGACCTCAGTACTGGAAATTCCGATTCTTAATTCCAGGGAGGGACCACACAGTACTACATTGTTTAAGACTTCATAGGAGTATCTGGTGCACAGCCAGAGTTTCAGACCACAGTAAACTGTAGACTATTCTAGGAAGTCACAAGCGACTTCTTCAATGCAGACATTAGGTGAAACTGACATTGATAGAGTACAAGTAATATCTCACAGATTTTACTACTAAATAAGGGAAAATTTTGAGTAATCTCTAAATTATTAGCCTTTCCTTGTAGCTTAGCATCCAGATCAGTACTGTTTTATTCTTTAGTCATAGATCACTTAAGATAATAAAGATCCGCTAATTTACTTCACCATCCCACCCTTTCTGAAACTACTGTATATTCTTGCCTCAGTGTCTCTGCTTTGTCTTCTTTGATTTTTTTCTCCAAAGCTAAAAATAAGTTTTTTTTTTTTTAAATTTTTTTAGTAGATATTACACCTACACAGTACATAATTCAAGAACTTCAGATTGCATATAGCAGAAAGCTGTTTTCCTTCTCTTCTCTCTCTCCCAGCCATCTATCTCCCCTACTTGGAGGCAAACACTGGAACTGTTTCTGGGATATCTTTTCAGAAATACTCTTTGTAGGTATAAACATTTTCATACACGTGGATTATATTTTATATCTGCTTTGTATTTTTTTACATTACAATGGAATTGAAGAATTTTTTATATCAGTACATATAGATAGTTATCCTCCTTTAAAATAGCCACATATTTTATTTAGTTGGTTTTCTTATAAAAAATTACCATTTTCAAGCAATAATAAGAATCAGGTATTGGACAATTATCTTTGATTCTCCTATAGGGTGCTCTATCTTGAAGGTATTCAGCAGGCTAATTGAACTCAGG
The DNA here is from genome assembly GCF_000151845.1 of Pteropus vampyrus. Classification (NCBI taxonomy): domain Eukaryota; kingdom Metazoa; phylum Chordata; class Mammalia; order Chiroptera; family Pteropodidae; genus Pteropus; species Pteropus vampyrus. The sequence goes on along the minus strand of NW_011888889.1, from coordinate 337,901 downwards.
GTTCTTATTATGAAAGGTTTTTAATATTTTCAGCTTACAAGCTTTAATTTATATGAAACACATTGTGTTCGTATTGATGCTAAAGAACCTGAAGTTTTAAGAAGGTCCCTAATTTCCTGAATCTTATTAGACACATGGCGAGAACCAGATGATTTTCTCCCTAAAGAATGTAAGTAGAAAAAATAGACAAAGTGACTCTGAGATTGAGACAAAGGAGATGCCATGGACTGTTAGAGTGGAGGATCCTGCATCATCTCTTTTCAAAGGGCTGCTAAGAATCGTGAAAATCATTTCCCTCTAGAAAACCTAATGAGAAAGTATTTATCTAACCTTCTAGGAACCATCCTGACAGTTTTCATGATATATAAGTACCATTATTAGGAGAAAAGACCTGCTACTTCAAACCCTCTCTCTCTCTTTGACACACACACACACACACACACACACACACACACAAAAACACACACACTCACATACAAGTTTTTGGTTGAGTATACAAAATCAATAAGATCGAATCCTTTAAAGTAAACTAATTCACTTTATATTTTTCAACTAGATTTTATACATTTGGGCATTTACTTTGTCATTGATAGGTATAGTACAAGTAAAGAAAGGGAAGGTTTAGATAGGAAAAAAATTGACAAAAATAAGCATGGCTATATTGCATATGAAGTGATGGGAGTCTCTAGTGGATGTGGCTAGGAGAACTTTATGAATCAGGACCAGAGCTTCTCATGAGAGTCCACTAAAATTTAAAATTGAGATGATAGTTGAAATTATGACAAGGAAACCTGCCTGAACATACACCATTTCTGCTTTTTATTCCATTTACTGAATCTCCATGGTACAACACATGGTTATGTCTCACTCATCTTTAAAAAACAAAAAACAAAAAAAAAACTTCCACTGTAATGTTTTTTTTCCTTCTCTAGCCAAGCTCTTTTTAAAAGCAATAACTCTCATTATATTTATTTTCCCTTCCATTCTCTATTCCATCAAAAAGCTACGTTTTCCTGCACTATCCCGATGAAATTTGCTCTAAAAAAAGACCAAAAGAGTTTAATCCAACATTTCCTTTTATTATTGTTGTTGTTATTTAATATCTCTAAAATCTTTACTTTTTTTTTCTATCCTCCTAAAAATTCTCTTCCTTTTAAATTCTGTGACATCATCCTCCCAGATTTCTTTTTCTGACTTCTATGACCATTTCTTTTAGTCTCTACCATGGATTTCTCTTTCTCCTCTTGGCTCCAGGTTATCTCTATATCCAAGAATCTGCCCTTGGCCTTCTCTCTCCACCCTTCTTAGTTTTAGCTTCAAATAGAGCACTTTCAGTTATGATTTCCCCACCTAAATCTTTATTCAGGCTTTGGGAGAGCCAAGGAGAATTTAAATGTCGCAAAGGGAAACTCTTAATGGTATGTAGGAAGAGAAGAGAAACAGCATGAAAAGGCTGGGGCAGAGAAAAGGGAATGGGATGGCATATCACTTGATCATTCTTAAAAATATATAACATATTACTTGTTAATAAATTCTTATTTCTGAACAAATTCAAAAACAGATTTATGAGTGTATTTGTTAGAAAGTATATTAATATGGAGAAAAAATGAGAACTGCTAGACAAAATATTACAAATTTTTTGAGCAATTTTATAGTTTTCTCATTCAATAAATGTTAATTTTTTAATGGTTTACTTTTAACTATTAAAAAAATTCTGCCTGGAAATAAACATATGCAAACATACTACAGCATAAGCAAAGCCAAAAGACTAGAAACAAACTGGAATAAAAAAAACTATAATATAACAAATTAGAAGAAAATTTGAATAAAAAATGAGCAAGGAACATGAAAGTTAATTTATAGTTAAGAAAAACAAATGTTGTCTTTTAAACTAATGAAAATATGGTCAATGTATTTCAAAGAAAATAAATGAAAACTAAAACTACACTGACAAGCTATTTATTAATTCTCAGTGGGGCAAATTTATAAATGTTTAGCAACATTTAAAAAACAAAATATGTCATTGGATAAATAAATTGTATATTCACAGCGTAATGTTTCATGAAACTATAGAAAAATAAGACTTAATAAGTCTATCTTATTCCTCTAAGATAGCCAATGAAATGATAGAAAAGGATTTTTCAAAAGATAAAATCCAACAAGAAAAAAATTCTGGAAAGAAAATGAAAAGCACCAAAATTCTGAAAGCAGAAGTGCTAGTGGTATTTAATTGAGCAAATCCAAAAGATAAATACTAAGCTAGAGATAGCGCAAGGCAAAAATAAATCACTTTGCGTTGTAGAAATATTAAGTCTTTGGAATTTCTGGTGCCAGATATCTCAGCATGTGGAATTAATGCGAGGTTATTTCCAAGAAGCTGAAAGTCTGTTTAACCAATAACTTCACCTTCTTAGCCAGTAGAAGAATGGAGGTCTCTTCAGGCCTGGGATAACCTGTTAGGTTAGAGAAGTTCTTGTCTACTTCTAATTTGCCAAGGGTTTTAGCATGAATAATTATGAATTTTGTCAAATGCTTTTTTTTCTGTTTCTACTAAAATTATCATAAACTTTTTCTTCTTTACTGTCTTAGTGTGATTCATTGCATTAATCAATTTTCTAGTATTTAAACACCATTCCATTACTAGAACAAATTCCAAATGGTCATGACGAATGAACTCTTTTATATTCTGATGAGTTCGTTAATATTATGTTTAGAATATTTACATATATGTTCATGAACAAGTTTATTCTTTTTAGATTCTGGTACTTAGAATTTATTGGGGAGCATTGCCTCTTTTTTATTCTCTGGATGATTTTATAGGGGACCGAAATTAAGATTCTGGTCTTCTGTTTTTGTTTTGGGAAATTTTTCATTGCTGATTAAATGTCTTTACTGATTATAAGACAACTTAAGTTTCTTATTTCTTCCTAATTTAGCTTTATAAGTTACATAAGTCCATTTAGCCTGTTTTAAAATTTATTTGCCTTATTTCTTTTATCCTTTTCCCCTTTTAAATTTATGTTCAATCTTCATTTATTTATGACATTTTTCTAATCAATTTTGTCACAGGCTTGTTAATTTTTTTTTAACTTCAAATACATCTCTAATATTAAGAATGAGTTCCAGCATGTGGCTCTTCCTTTTGTATGAGAAGCTGCAAGCGTTCAGATGATAATTTATTGACTTTCTTTCTCAAGCTTTCTTTAGAAGTATTCAGATTTGTCTTAATTGGGTAGAAATCTGGTGTTCAGTTTGGGAAAGATTACTCAATGGTCCTCCCTGTGCTAGAAGAGCTGTATTAAGGGGAATGTCTCATCTATCTTTCAGTCCACTGGGAGATCAAATGCTTGATGATTTCATTTGGGTCAATGTTGAAGAGACCTCTTAATACGAAACTAGGCCCTCATGGTACCACCAGGGTCTTGGAAAATTTTAGTTAAGCCTCGCAAGAATATAATATTCACATTCCCCAAGTCATTTGCATATTGGTGGTTTTATTCAGGCAAGGACTCTACTGGAACAGTAATAACATCACAGTTACATCATGAAATTCATTTGCTTTATAACTAAATGCAACAATTTCTGTTGGATATACAAACGTGAAATCCTAAGGATGAAAGAGAAGCAAAGAGAATCAGCAAAAATGTCCTCATGACATCATTAAGGCTTGGTTCTTTGAACTTTCTAGTGAAAATAACTGAGTGCTTGTGATGAGAAGGGAGCTGGGTGGAAGCAGGAACATCAATTCTCACATAACAAGTGAGAAAATAGAGCTGAGGAAGGGTTATGAGTAATCAAAAGGAGAGAGCACTGTTTTCTTATCTCTTTCTTGCTTCTTCTGAGTGGAGAAACTCCCTAAGGGCAAGTCAGGAAGTCTAGTCTAGGCAGACATCTGCATTTGTAGGATTAGGCTCAGGTCTCATCACATAGTAATCCTTTGGCAGGCTTGAAGTTGTATTCTGATCTTATTGATTTTCAAATCTCCTTTTTTTCTAACATGTGGATTTAAAATGATAAAATTTCTCTCAGCACCAAATAGAAGCATTAGTTATTTAGAAGTATGGTTTTAAAAAATAATCTAAATGTATAACATTTTTTCATAATGTTTTGTTACTGACTTCTAATTTAATTGTACCATCAGAAATGCAATCTCTGTGATACTTATATTTTTTAATGTATTAATACTTGATTTATGGCCAAATATGTTTCAAAATATACAAATTACCTTTGTGCATTTCAGAGAAAAAAAGTCAGTACATTTAATCATTATTATAGGGATCTATGCATATCCCTTACATAAATATTGTTTTTTTTTCCTTCAGTTTCTACATTCTTGCTGATTTTTTTTTCTGCTTAATCTATCAATTACTTAGTAAGTGTGCTAAGGACTCTCACTCTGAAGATAGATTTGTCAATATTTCCTTGTAGTTACATCAATCTTTGTTTTATATAGTTTCAAGCTATTCTATTAGTTATGTACGCGTTTAGAATTGTTATATCCTTCTATATCCTATGAGTGACTCTCTTTTTCCTCATAATGCTTTTATCATAAAATGCATTTTATTGTTATTATAACTATACATAGTTCTGGTTAGTTTTTGCACAGCATACCTTTTCTAGTTCTTTACTGTTCATCCTTTCATTATCTTTATGATTTAAGAGTGTGTTGTACAGAGTTGGATTCGTTTTATTATCCTGTGTGACAACTTGATTCTATATTGGAAGAGTTTAATTAATCTATATTAATTATTAGCACTGATATAGTTTTATCCATTTATATCATCATTTTCATTTTCTATATGTCTTACTTTTTCTGTATGTCTTCTTTCTTCCTTCTTTCCTTCTTCTAAAATAATTGAGTTTTTTTTCTCATTCTATTTTTTTCCTCTACTGGTTTAGAAAATATGCACTTTACCTTTTTTGTGGTAACTCCTAAAATTTTTGATATAAAAACTTTATGCCTCACTCCATCTCAGGGCCAACCTGTCATACAAGTGCAGGAGCTTTGCACAGCAGCAACCCAGCCCCGCTCCCTAACTCTCTAACAATAAAAGAAGCTTAAAATAATTTAATCCCATTGCTCACCTCTTGGTTGACAAGCTATTTTTTTCCCTATATTTGGCTTTCTCTATATTTTTAATCTTACGTGTTAGATATTTTTCTTATTGTTTTATCCAATCATATTTGTTATAATTTATCCATATGTTTTCAATTTCTTTCACATTTCATTCTTGAATCTCAGACTCATTCTAGGATTCTAGGATTCTTTTCTTTCTTTCTTAGGTGTGTCCTTCAGGCAATGCTTTAGTGAGTATATTTTTTTTGTAGTCAACATTCACATTTTTTAATGTTTGAAAAATTAACTTTTTTCATGATTGTTCTTGACAGTTTCATGATATACACAATTTTAAATTTACAGTTATATTCTCTAATCACTTTGAAAATATAATTCTACTGTTGACCATTGTCTCTGTTAAAGCCCACTAAAAGTCTAATTGTTCTTTTGTATTTAATCTGTCTTTTTAACAGGCTGCTTTCAAATCTTTTCCCGTTATTAACATCTTGCATTAGTGTGGTGCATTTTTTTATAATCAATGAGCCAATAATGATACATTATTATAAACTAAAGTCCGTAGTTCAGATTTGGGTTAATTCTTTGTGTTGTACATTCTGTGCAGTTTGACAAATGTATAATAACCTGGATTCACCATTACAGTTTCATACACAGTAGCTACACTGCCCAAAACATCTCGTGCTCCCTTCTTTGCTTCCCTTAATTCTTGGCAACCACAGATCTTTTTACTACCTTGATAGTTTTAACTTTTCTAGAATGCCATGTAGTTGAAATAATATAACATGCTCTCTTTTCAAATTGGTTGCTTTCACATAACATGCATTTAAGTTTTCTTCATGCCTTTTTGTTGCATAATAGCTCATTTCTTTTTAGTATTGAATTGTATAGATGTACCATAGTTTATTTATCCATTCACCTATTGGATGACATCTTGGTTGCTTCTAAGTTTTGACAATTATAAATAAAGTTTCTACAAACATTATTATGCAGTTTTTTGTGTAAACATAAGTCTTCAACGCATTTGGGTACATACCAATTGCTGAATCAGTGTAAATGTATATATAGTTTTATAAGAAATTGCCAAACTATCCTCCAAAGTGACTATACCATCACTTGTACTCTCACCATCAATGAATGAGGTTTCCTGTTGCTCCACATTCTTGTCAGAATTTTGGTGTTTTCAGTGTTTTGGATTTTAACTATTTTATTGTTTGTTTTGGATTTTAACTATTTTATTGTTTGTTTTGGATTTTAACTATTTTATTGTTTTATTTCATTGTTTTAATTTTCTATGCCCTGATGACATATGATATCGATCATATTTTCACATGCTGTTTTGTGATATTCTTTTGTGAAGTGTCTGTTCTTTCATGATCTCTTACTGTTTTTAGTGTTATGCTGTTGTGCTATGATATGTCATTGACTTCATTTAATCTTCTTAAGATTTATTATAATTCTCGAGTTGAAGATTTTGTGTCTTTTATTAATTATGAAAAAAATTATTAGCCATAATTTTTAAAAATATTTTTTTCTCACATTTTTTCTACAATCTGGCTTTCAAACTCTGGGTAGATGTTTGTTGGCTCTCCCCCCACCAACACCCCCCCATCTCTTAACCTTTCCTGTTTTCTATACGTTGGCTTATTTGTGTTATATTCTATACTATTTCTCAGATAAGCAATCCAGTCTACTACTTCTTTCCTCATCTCTATCTAACGTTTTAATCGTTCCTCTGATTTTTTACTTCAATTATTTCTATTTTTTTCCTCAAAAACTGTCTGGTAGTCTTTGGAAATCTCTTAATTCTTACTAATATTCTTTATTTCTACTCTTATTCATTTAAACATATTAAGCATACCTATTTTACATTTTGTATTCACTAATTCCAATATCTAACGTCTTTTAAGGTCTGTTTCTGTTGGCAGTTGCTCATAGTGACTCCTTTTTATGTGTTTTATGACTTTTTTTTATTAGCTCAGAGCTGTTGCTACTCTCTCTGTGAGGTGGCTCTGAGGCCTGGTTTGAGGATTTATTCCTCCAATAAGTATTGACATGTGCTTCTCTTAATTACCTGTGGGCACTATAGAGTCTGTGCACTTTAAATTAAAATTCTCTGCCTGCAGTTTTCAGACTATCTAGGCAGTAGAAATTCAGACTCCAGATCTGGGTGAGAGGCTACAAGAGAACGTTTTTTTAAGTTCCATTCAAAGTTTCACTATAGTAGTATCTCAAAAAAACTATCCTAAACCTAATTTTTGGGCCACCAAATTAAGGGTCAAAAATATTTAAAATTTAAATATATTAATGACATAATTCATCATTAAAACATAAGTTTTCACTTATGAAACAATTATTATATTTAAAATCTCATTAACTTCATTATTACTCTCTAGGAAATATGGTATAGCAGGATAAAGCCCATTGTGAAAGGTTGAGTTTTCAGTCTTGATTGCTCTTAGTTCATTTGTTTGTGTTGGAGTTTTGTTTGTTTTCTGAAATATAGGGAGTATTTTCTCCTACTCTTAGAATAACAACTCTGCTCCCATCTCTAACTCTATGGCTACCTGTGATAACTGCAGAACACTTAATAGGTAAGGAACTGGTTCATGCTCACACAATGTTGACTCAAATGTAATTTATGAAAGAGACTGAGGGGGAGCTTCTGGTCCCTTCTTTCTTAGTACCTTCTGCTCTTCTAAAGCAAAACATAAACCAAACATGTTTTTTGAGGAGTGTACAAAGTTATTCATGTATACATTTGGTAGATTTCAAAAGAGCATTTCTATGTATAAGTAAGTCCTATATAACCTACATTTTCTTGCACCAAACAAAGAAAGGAACTTTATAGACTTGAAAAGGAATGTGTTTCCCTGGCTCCTCCCTATTTTCTTGCTCTGTCTCTCTCCAACTCCTCTCTTTTCCTTCAATCTCCCTGTTTTAATTCCTACATTTCCACCCTCTCTTCTTATTAACAGATTATCTTCTTCTTATGTTTTTCAAACTTAAAAGTCTTAAGCCTGTTCCAGATGCCAATAGCTAATGTCTCCTTCTGTTGGGTCTGTCACTGCCCATTTCTACTGGACTGGGAGGAAATAGGCACACGGGATTGAGTGGAAGAGCAAGAAAGAAAAAAGCTGCTCCTGACAGCTGTTCGCTGGGAGCTGACCCACCGCTCACAGCTACACCTGCTGTTCTGTTGAACAAAAATAATTTCACAAAACTCCAACAGCAAACAAGGCCACCCAGTGACTGTGATGGAGGGAGACAAAAACAAGGACACTCCATAAACATGTCTATGCACAGATTAAAAACAACAACACTGTGCAAACCACAATAATGTTTAAACATCTCCTCAACCAGTTAATACGAAAGTTTCTTTCGTTACAAACTGCCGCTTAGGCTCTACTCCATTCTTCCTACCTCCTGGATTAAAAAAAAAAAAAAAAAAATTAATCTACTTTATCATAGAATTGCCATCGTTTTCTAAAAAGCACCAGAGAAAAACCATGTTTCATTGATTTTTCACTCCAAATCACGGAACACAGGACCTAACCCCATAGAAGCCCCTTCTAACGCTCACTGCCTGAGGCACCCCATTCTTCTCCACCATGTGCTCTCCTTGCCATCAGTACCAACAATCCCGCTTTGCTGACTCCAGGGTGTTCCAGGTGGCCTTTGGCTAGTGGTGTCAACCATAATTTCTCCTCCTGCCTTCAACCTCCCCATTATGAGGGATGTGGGACTTCCGCATTAAATCATCTAAGTAGAAGGTACACCTCTAAGAAGAACTTCTATCTTCTTAGAAAAAGCGATCTAGTTTCATATGAGGAAGGAATATTCTTCCAGTCATTAGAACACTGATCTATCCTTTGTCAATCAATAATCAGAGTGGTACTGTACTAAGGAATACATAACTCTTTTCTGGCATGCCTTACAGTACAATAGATGCTGCATTGGCTATAACAGCTTCTCTTAGAAATCCAAGAGTGTTAATATGTACTTCTGTTAATTTGATTCAATAGTCTCACCTATTTCTCACCTGTTCTGTTATCTTCCAGTACATCTGACCACGTCAGAAAATTGTACACCCTAGAGTCATTCTTATAACACGATTATTTCTAAATGTTGGCGACTGATCAAAATCTCAGTATAATTTTCAGCAATCTACAGTTACCTTTATTCTAACATTGTTTTCATAATTGCTATTCAAAGCCAGTCATCCCCAAGGCACTGTTAGTGTTATTTGAGAAGAAATAAAGATTTCCCAGCTGAAAAATTTCCTTCCCACTAGGCTGCCACTAGGGAAAAAAAAGAAATTAACATTTATTGAATTTTCTCTAAATGTAAAACACTCTTATAAAAATTTATCTCATTTAATCCTTGCAACATACTTGAAGATGGGTATTATTATTCAAATTTTGACACTTGAGGAAACTAAAGGTGACAGTTTTCTTCGCAGGGCTGACTCCGTCTTTTATCTGTTGTTCCTCTAGGACAGCTCAGTGGTGGACTCAATGTAGGCACTAAGTGAAAGGTCAGTTGAATAAATGAGGCTTGAAAAGGTTAAGAAAATTGTCTGAGGTCAAAATTTTTCTAGAAAGCAAAGTAAAGATTCAAACCTCATTCTAATTCCAAATCCCTAACACTTAAGAGCCGAAATTATATCAGCTGCTAAGGTTATGCTGTCTAACAATTAAATCTACACTCTGGTTTAACTACAAGCACAATAAATAAGTGAAATATTTCTAAGTACCCCGAGCTTTCGTCAGTACCTAGGACATAGTAGGCATCCAGTAATTTTATATCCCTTTTCCTAATTGACTAGAGATACATTAGGTTTTTCTGAAGCCAATTCTCTCTTGAATCATTCAGGCCATAGATGTCATTGATAGCTCACTTTGTGGGATTAGTTGGTGTCTATGCATCTTCTTGACCTGAACCTAAAGCAGGAGTTTTTGAGAGTGTATTCTATACTCTGATGTGTACCCATCACTATGATATGTATTATGAAAGAGGGGCCAGACCAAAAGTAACCTTTGTTTTATAGTCAGTATGTTCCAGACGCTGGACCTGATCATCCAGCTAGAAAGTAAAGGACTTGAAATTCAGCCTAGTTGTACCTGACTTCCATACTTTGACTTGTAAAGAGTTAAAAAGTAAAATAAAAATGAAGAGGTAGGGAGTGAAAAGATCAGCATACAAGAGAAGATAAACCTTGTTTCTGATTCAATCAATGAAATAAATGCAGATTCAGGTGAGAAAGAGAAAAAGAACAAAAAAGAGGACAGAGTGAAGGAGAAGAAAAACTTTCTTGTCACTCACTGATTCTATCACTGCACAAAGATCCATAAACCCACTGAGCTCTTTCAGCTTATCCTTCCACTCAGCTTGGACAATTCAAAAATATTTTTTGTACACATACTCTCAACACTTCTCCCTATTCCTAATACAATGGACTCCTTAAGATTTGCCCTCTAATCATCGAAGAATGCTCCTCAAAGTAGAATGTATAAAATTGATTCCAATTCTAATGAGCCCTAAGGAGTTTATTGAAAATCTTTTATGTTTTCAATTTTGCTTGTAAACATCGTTTCACTCATAGACAAAAGATATTTTGCCAATAGTAGCCAGGATATGTCATTAGTAGAGTCGGTAGGGTGTGTCTACTTGGACTGAGTACCCTGTGCCATTGACTGTGGCGCTACTGGATGGTGTCAGCATTCCCAAGTACCTTTGCTCTGGTCCACAGTGAGGTCTGCCTCAATCCCTGGAGCTAAATTGGCACTCAGTGGACAAATGTGATTGTAATCTTACTTTCAAGTAAAAATTAAAGCTCTTTCCTTCTCTTCTTTCTCTCTGAATATATCTTGAATATGTATTAGTTTTCTATTGCTGCTATAACAACTTGCCACAAACTAAGTGGCTTAAAACAACACAAATTTATTATCTTAAAGTTCTGGAAGTCAGAAGCTTGAAAATATTTTTCCTAGGTTAAAATCAAGTTATGAGAAAGCCTGACTTCCTACTGGAAGGTCTAGAGGAAAATCGGTTTCCTTGCCTTTTCAAGCCTCTAGAGGCTACCAAGATTCCTTGGCTTGTAGCACCTTCCTCTGCCTCTAAAGCCAGGAGAAGACTGTCATGTCACATTTTACAATGGGGATATGTTCTGAGAAATGCATTATCAGGCTATTTCATCATTTTGTGAACATCACTGAGTGTACTTACACAACCTAGATGATATAGCCTAATACACACTTGGGTTATATGGTATAGCCTACTGCTCCTAGGCTACAAGCCTATACAGCATATTATATAAGATTAAATCACGAGATATGGTAAACAGAGAATATATGAACCTGCTGTGAGTATAACACTGCATACTTTTTTATGGCAAATTTTGTAAGTAGAAAGAGTACACTCTAAAGTAACAATAGAAAGTACAGTATAGTGAATACATAAACCAATAACATAGCCATTTACTATTATCATCAAATATTATGTATTGTACATATTGTATGTGCTATAGTTTTATATGACTGGCAGTGCAGGTTTGTTTAGAACCGGAATCACCACAAACACCTAAGTAATGCATTGAGCTATGTTGTCACTAAGTCATAGGAATTTTTCAGCTCCATTATAGTCTTATGGAACTAGCAAAGAATATGTTGTCTGACTGAATCACCATTATATGGCACATGACTATACACCTTTCCTCTCTTCTGACTTTTTTTATGTTCTTACATCTTGTCCCCAGCTCACCCGAACTGTCATCATCTCCATTTCTTCTCATGGCCAGTGACGCCCCATTGAATGGTTATTTCAAGTTGTTGTTGCAGGATATACAAAGATGAGTATCGATCAGTATATTTCAGACCATTTCAGCCAGGTAGTAGGCTTTTTTCAGGCTTGAGGCTGACACCACTCCACTGTGTAATCACGAGCTCTGTGGATGGACAGTAAGTTGCCTCAGTGGCCTGAAGTCCCTTCTACCAGGCATGAGGTTAGAGAAAAATAAACTCTATCCTTCTCCCATAGAGGGGGACATAGGATCATGAGTACACAGGTTATTTTCTCCAAAGAAAGCCTCCAATTTCTAAATAGACCTACAGCTGCTTTAACTTTAACACTGGCCCACCTAAAGCAAAAGTAAATGAAAAACAAAACAAAACAAAACATTTTTGCTAACTTCTTTGCAAGTTTAACATAAGATAAAACAAGGAGGGTTGGCATGTAGATGATCTCGATCTTCAGTGAATTCCTAAAGAAAAATTTTACTTTAACATCCTGTCATATACAGTCAATTCTGCTAGAATGCTACCTATCTGTTCCTAAAAATTGCTGCATTATGCAAAATTGTGCAATAAAAACCACAGGGCTTACAGGTTTATGAACATAGTACTTAAAATTTTTCTCAGTGATACACTAAAAAATAAGACCTAATAAATATAGGAGCACAGTTTTACTCTTGTTAAATGGTTAAGAACTACATAAATGCTACAATAAATATGACATTTTACCTTGAAAAAAAGACCTGAAGTTTGCTTATGTATATAAGCATCAGAAGAATGGAAACTTGTGAATTATTACAAACTAGTGAAAGAAGGGTAATCAGGAGGGATAGAAAAGGAGGGAAATCAGACGGAAGTGAATTGAGATAGCCGGCAGATGTTTAAGGATGGCAGGTTGGGGGCATGGGGGAGGGAGTGTGCATTTTCTGGGTTGCTAGCTTCAACTGAATGCAGTTTTCTTTGTCTATCTAGCCTTTCTTGTGAATGAAAGCATGCATAAGCAAACATGAGATTCTTGTTCTGCTCAAATTATTCTCTGATACATCAGTTGTGTTGGAAAAAATATAAATTTTCAAAACAAGCATTATAGCAAGTGACTGTATTTTTATATGACTGTTCTGATCAGATCCTCCTGAGAATGCCAAAGGAAAGTAGCATATCAAGCTATTAATCATAAGTTATTTTCTGTTGTCAGGCATCTTCGGACATGGTCGAACAAATTGTGAATACAAGTCATTCTCCTACATTAAAGGTAAAATGAGGAAAAGAGTGCAATGATGTCTCAGAGAGACACAGGAGAAAATGCAGAAAAGGAAGCGGGCTGTCAGAGCATAAAAAAAGTTCTACTAAATTTTTGGCCCCAAAAATTCCAGCTACATACTCTATGATTCCAAGTATATGACATTCTGGAAGAGGCAAAACTATGGAGATAGTAAAAAGATGAGTGGCTTCCAGGGTTTAGGAAGAGAGAGCGGGATGAATACATAGAGCACAGAGAACTTTTAGAGCAGTGAAACTATTCTGTATGATATAACAACAGTGTGGTAAATACTTGTAATACATTTGTCAAAACCCATAAAATATATACCAAGAATGAACCTTATTGTAAACTCTAAACTTTGAGTGGTGATAATGTGTCAATATAAGTTAATTAGTTATAAGAAATATACCACTCTAACGAGGGATATTGATAGTGAAGGAGGCTGTGCATGTGTTGGCAGAAGGCAATATATGGGAAATCTCTATACTTTCCACTCAGTTTCACTGTGAACATAAAATGGCTCTAAAAAAGTTTTTTTTTTTTAATTTAATTCTCTTCTTTGATAAGAATTTGAATGTATACATTACACATATGTGTGAATACAAGCTCGACCCAGCTACTGGTTCTCATTAGAAAAGACTGACTTTCTCAATAATATTGTTTCTTGCATAGATATTTTTCAACCCTCTCTTCTCAGTCATATTACTTTGAGAGTAGTTGAGAGCATCTAAAGGAGTGGTACCAAATTCGCATTTCTTACACTGATTAGGCACAAGCACCTGTTGCATGATGTTCCTGTGTCTGAACGAGTTTTTCTGGAGAATAAACCGGAAGTGGTAGTTTCTACATCCTACATAATGTAACCATAGAAAAGCAAATGTGAACCCCAGTGTGAGTGCAGTAAGGGAGAATTAGCAAGCCCAGATGAAAACATATCCACTTGTGAGTTTCTTTTGCAAAAAGGTGGAGGAGAAGGAAAATGCGCGGCAGCACTTGGGGGCAGAGGCCTAGTTTGGTTCTAACCTAGGAATCAAACTTTTTTTCCCCCCAGAATATGCCCATTTTATGAACATCATGCTTTAATAAATAACTGGCTATTTCTAATAAAATTAAGCCTCTGTTTACAACAGCCCCTGATGCGCCATTTTGTCCGTTCTGCAGAATTCAGTGTAAAAAGTTGAATGAATTGTAGACTCTGAGCTATCAAGTAATTATGTTTCAAGAATTACTTGATTTATTAATAATTACTGGGGTCAAGTTAGGGAAGATAGTCAGTCCTAGATGAGAGAGCAATGGTATTTTTAGTGCCATTTATTGACTACCTTCTCTTACATTCTTACTGCTTCCTCTCATGTCTTTTTCTCATCATCTTAACAACCTTAATGTCAGTATATTTCCTTTTTTAAAGAAACTACTTCAGAAATTTTGCCCATGGAGAACAGGAACTCCCCCCTACTTCTTGTTCCCCATTCTCTCTGCTTCCCTGCCATCATTTCCAACATCCCTAGCCTTGTTGTTTTGGGGTACGGAACATTTTTTAACTTTATTCCTAGATTTCTAAGCCATTCTGTCATTATTTTAGGCATAATTGTCACAAAAAATAGATGTATATAGAGTTCCTGTATGACTCTGTAAAGGTAAAATTATGTACTATTTTATCCATGGTATTTTGGGTTGTCTTTTGTTACAGCACCTGGTCTTCACTCTAACTGCTTGCTACAACAGCCTAAGTCCATGAGATCACCAACTTGAAATTAGTGTGTGTTGACTTAATGAGGTTTGACTGTTTCTATTAAGAAGGAAAAATTTGTCCGCAAACTTTTGAGTAGGTTTCTTAGTTTAAATAAGATGCCCTTTCAGTTCATCGATTTGTTTTCTTCTCATCGAATCTTAATTAGCGTGCAAAATAATTAGCTGGTCAGCATTGGCTTAAACTGACAAAATTATTTTCCTTTCCTTTGTTTTCAGCCATTTAATAGTAAGTTGCTTAACTACCAACTTTCTCAAGCAGTGTTTTTTTTTTCTCTCAAATAAAGTACAGAAGTAGCAGCCATCAAGCCTGCTCCTGTATAGCTCTCCATAGAAGAAAAAAAAATGGCAAAAATCAACTTAAGTCTCTTTTTTAAAAGACCTTTTTAAAGGGCCCTAAAGGATAAATATGTACAAAATATTCTTATAAACTCTGGAGATTATTCTTTATATTGATTCATTTCTTATGATGCCCCAATTCTGAATCAGTTTGCCTCAACCCACCAACCTTTATTAATATTTTAAAGGTAAACTTGTGCTGCCCAGTGATGTTATACGAGATTGTCAGGAATATTCTGATGGACATCTCCAACTGCCAATCAATAAATCCTCACTCATACTGAGAAAACTGTTGGTTGTTTCAGAATCCAGAGTACTGATGTTTAGGTTTGAAATATCAGCGGTATCCTCTGGTTACTGAATAACCAAGAACATGAAATTTTACTATAATGATTCTGTTTTGTGACTAAATTTTGCTGTCATTTTAAGATTTTAAATTTTGTACCCCCAAAAAGTAAATAAATTTTTCCATCTGAGTTGGTCAACCAAATGAAGAATGGAAAAAGAAAGGAAGGAAACTGAAGGATGGGAAGGAAAAAAATGAGTCCATGACAATATCTATTCCTCCCCACTTGTAATATTTTTTTCTTTTGTAAATTATTTTTGAATGAATTTAATACAATAAAATAATACAATAGTTCCAGTATTTCAACAACTTGTCTTGATTCAAATGCTGTTTCAATAGACCTTTATCTGAAATTCTTCTACCTTCCTGATCTGCTGCTTCTTTAAGCTAAACTGAGGATTTCTTCTAAAGCTCAATAGTTTACCATATGTTCTTATCTTCAGTATTTACTAGAATAAAATGAATCTGTCTTGCAACTTCAGTTATTATATATATAACAATTGCTGTAAAAATTCTTCCTCCAGCCTTTACCTGTCAGAAGAACTGATTTTGTTCCTAACCGCCAAAGGATTCACTGTTCTTTCAAAATTCATGTAACAGTGTCACTTAAACTTAAATGCTTGATTAAACAACCTGGCTCCTTCAACCTAACTGATTTCTGTTGAAGAATAATATAGCCCAGTGGTTAAAAAAATAGGCTCTGCAGTTAGTAGATATGAGTCAGTATCCAGTTCTTTTTCTTGATAGATATGTGGTATCAGATGATGTTATTAACCTTTTAATAATAGTATAAATATTATGCAGAGAACTTGACCAATAATAAATGTTTAAAAATTTGAGAAATTATTTTCCATCTGGGATATATTATCCCAAAGAGTGTAATCTTATTACAGAGAAAATACATATGCATAAAAATTACTTCAGGTCACAGGTGTTCTCTTTGCCTGGACTTCATAAACACATTAAAGAAGCTTGAGAGTGGCTCAGCATATGTCAGTGGGTTAGTTTAGCTAAGCACTAAGCTGTGATAATCAGCCATTCAGGTGGAAAGCCAAGATACAGTGCCCAGAAGGCCAAGCTTCCAGGGAAAAAATAAATGATCTGAGCCCAAATGCAGATATTGTCCATAAAGTGAAAGGTAAAGGTGGTAGAGATGAGAAGAAATACATAACATGGAATCTAATTCTAGCAGCAGAGTACTCAAGCACTATTAAGTAGTTCGTGTGTCTTCCACAGCTTGCTATTTTCAAAGGCCTTTTCTTAGCCTCCTCCCTAAAGGTACAATGAGAAAAAAATATTTCAATTATTTGTCACCTCTTGAAGAGTTAATAAATACAGCTTTGCATATTTAGTATGTGAAGAATATATTTTATCCTGCAACTAAGAAAACAGTTAAAAATCACAGACTTAGATCCAGACCACCTGGGTCCAAATACTATCCTATGACTTCTTGGCTCTGAGAACCTGGTCAAGTTATTCAAACCTCTCTGTACTTTATTTTCTCACTGGGAAATGAGAGATAATAATGGTAACTATCTCTTGAATTGTTCTGAGGATAAAATGAGTAAACGGATATAAGCATTTAGAATAGTCCCAGGAAAAGAGTATTATAAGTATTGGTTTCGCCACGATTATTACTATTATCATTGGGTTTAAATACATTTCTTTTCTCAAAGGAATTGTCCAGCTAATGACAGTAGAAAACAATTTACAGGTCAGTAATGGAGTCAAGAGCAGCCCTCTGTTTGATGGAATTCTTTGTTAGATGAGTAAGCTTGCTCTTTTCAGCTATTTATATATCGGCTGTACCATGTGTATACAGAGAGTGAGTCTTGAAGGGCAGCCAACTTTAGGCCATAAAAGGTGGCATTCGTAACCAAATTTCACTGCATTAATTTTTATTTTAAATTAGCTTACAAAGCATATGCTATAAAGTACTTTAAACCACATAAATTAATACCATTGACCACCTGATTCATAGTAAAGTATTCTCCCTACTAATATATAGGCAGAAATCTCATTGCAAAGAAGTGAATGGAATGGCCCAAGAGTTAAACATTGTTCTAATAATGGAAAAGTACAAAGCTTTCATTGGCTTGAGAAGATTTTACTTTTATTATCCTTTCCTTTGTATGCATAATGAATATACTGTTCTGTAGGCAAAACCAAATGGTACCAGAAAAAGTTGCCATCCGACCTTAAATAGAACCCAAAATGGCAGTCTTAGTTTGGGATATAGCACAGAGAGATAATATATGCATCTGTATCTGTATTTACTCTTTGACAAAAAGTGAACTTAAATGCATAATTAAGCATCTTAAACATGATTAGGTGACCTTATAAAGTGGCATAAAACATATAATGCAGACTCTTTAACTCATTTTCCAAGAACTGGAGGGAGTTTTCATTCCCTCCGTTTTCCATCCTTGGAGGATGATCTAAGAATCTATAATATACACTCCGGGAGACACAAGTATAAGAAGATACATGGAGAAAAGGCAGCCACTCCAATA
>NW_011888889.1:318362-319781 GCF_000151845.1 Pteropus vampyrus | reverse complement strand
ATATATGTCTCAAATATAAATTCATGTTCAGTACAAGAAATAGAGCCACAGAAAGCAGCATTCAAAAATGCAGAGTCCAACTAAAGTAGATGCTAAAGCTTCATAAAGAACTATATATTTTAAGTTTAAAATATTTGAAAAAAAGGAGAACAAGTTTTATGAACTGTCTTGTATAGATTAGCTTTAAAAGCAAAAAAAAGATCCTGGAGATTTTTCAAGAGCAGCAAATAAGTGGTAAAAATTCAGAAATAGAAGGAAAATTGACAAAAGGTTGGCTATGATGATAAATAAAGTGAGAAAAGTAAGAAATACAATTTAAGGAAAAAGTAATTCCCATTTTGGTGAAAATTTTGTAGACCAGGAGCCTGGAGGCTAGGTCCAATTTGGAAAGTATTAGAGACTACGAAGCCAGAACAGGTGTCATACCTCTATCTCTGGAGTTATTTCTGCTAAAAGCCAATACTCTAAGCTTTAGTTCCTAAAGGCAATGACTTAGCTTCACTGATGGTAATTTTCCTACTAGAGAAAACAATTTTATCCCGATGATCTTGAAGGGTCTCAAGATTTCTTTCCACTGTATCAACTTGTCCAAACTGATTTTATGTTTTCTCCTTTTCTCTTTTATATTAATCTGGATACTCCCAGCAGCAGACACCAGACGGGGTTAAATGTGCAGAAATTTTATGAGATGAAATGTTGATGAGTTCAGTGATGTGCTGATAATTGTTCAACAATTAGGTCTATCTTGATTTGTAGTGTTTGTAGATTGGTTGATGTAACTACTTCCACCTTAGCCCATTTCAACATGGTGTCCTTTAACCCCTAGTTGAGAAGAAATGCACACAGTCCTCTTGAGCCAGTCTCAGTCCAGTGAGTGGGCTCCCATGCATCACTCTTTGAAAGGGAAACAGAAGGAGCTGCCTAAGGCTTCAACCCCAATTGAAGGAAAGAGAGAGAGATTGGAAGGAAGTTTGAATGACTGGTTTGGATAACATTTCCAACACCTCAAAAGAGACAACACAGTTAATAGTTACTCTTTAAGGTGTTTAATAAAATTTTAACTAGGTGTAACAGTCTTTTAGATGTATGTAAAGAGAAGAAAGTGGAAATATTATATTATTTTCTAAGATGGTGTCCAAAGCTCATAAAAAAGGGATTTAGATTTTAAATACGAAACAAAATATTGTATATGCTATAATATTGTTCTCAATATTTATATTGCTTAAAACCAACTTTTGAATGATGCTCATTGATACAAAAGGACTAGTTGTTAAATCACTAGGATGTATGTAAAAGCAGCACAAATCCTTGCAGGTTAGCCTCGAGAGGATCTCCTGGCTTCTTCTGTAGGAAGAGACGTGTGTTGGGATAATATTACCAAGCATCAATCTGGTCCTTCCTCTTGTGTTTTGCACAGAT
>NW_011888889.1:265875-317917 GCF_000151845.1 Pteropus vampyrus | reverse complement strand
CTCTCTAATCTTCTTGAGCACCACTGACTGAGGCATAGATATTAAATGAGGCTGTGTCTTCATTCCTCTGGGTACTTCAAGTGCTAGCAGAGTTGATGACTAACAAAGTTCATACCACGTTCCAAGGGCCAAGAGCAAAGATATAAGATTGCTAAAATGAAGGAATGAAAATAACATTCCCATTTTAGAAGAGTTTTAATTTTTATTTATCTCTTATTTATTATATTAATTTGTTTTTTAATTAGGTAATGAGATGCTCACAAGTGTAAAGGTTAAAAGGACTACTGTGAAAGTTAAGAAAATAATCCATACAAGTTTTCTTTTTCTTCAACTGAATTTTGTGTTAACACTTTTCCACCTAAAATAATAACACCTACCTTGGAAATATTTCAGAGATTTTGATGCCTATGTTTTCTATATTCCACCCAAACATTCTATGGCTTTTCTGTCCCCTTTGCAATGAATTGCATAATGGAGTTTCTAAAGTGGGGAAGGAGAAGGGAGAAGTAACAAAAATTCATCATGCACATGGACTTATTGTTTTTGTGTTCCCACATAGATGCCACGAGTAGGTGTTTCTCGCATTTTTTGAGAAGAAGAAACTAAGGCTCTGGGAGTTGAAATAACTTATAAACGTTGAAACAGTTATTTTATGGTGAAATTAAGTGTTCAAACCAAGGACTGTTTGATTTCAAAGCCAAGCATTGCTCTCCAATTCCTCAGAGGATAGATAGTTTTTAAATAAATGCAGTGCTTCTGGCAAGACCACAGGGCAAAAGGAAACATGTACTTTTACTTGTCTCAGAGCTGTGCATCTGCATCTTCGGTGAGGAAATGCCAGTGAGTAAAACCTTTAGGACTACCTGCGGTGCCCATAAAACTGTTACAGGGAGATGTACAACCCACAAGCGCATGCCCACGTGATCCACAGGCAGCCTTCCTGCCTGCAGGAAATATACTTGGGGAATAATTACAAATGCACCCAAAGGTTTATGTACATCTATGTTCATCACAGTGTCATTTATAATAGCTACAAATGGAAAACAATCTAAATGTTCTACAGTAGGGGAATGATTAAATAAATTAGGGACACATAAAACATTACTCCCATTAAAAATCATATTTTCCAAGACAATTACATTTAATGCATGAACCTATATTATTCCTGGGTGCTGAAAGACTAAAGAACATTACAAAGCTAATTGGGAAATTTCTAATATAAACATTTATTAAATGTCGTTAAATAATACCACTTCCTAAATGCAAATTTTGATATGATGAATGTAATTTAACAAAATGCTAACTCTTAGAAGGTACTTGTTTATATATTTAGGGATTTAAAAAGTCATATTTTTAAGAAATATACAATGATAAGAAGGAAGTTTACAATATAATTTTCAAAATATGTACACATAGAAAAAAGCATTAGAAAGAGACATACCCAAACATATTGGTTAGCTCTAAGTAGAGAGATTATGATTTTTAATTTATCCTTTGTACATTTTAGCATTCTTTTATTTTCCTGCTGTGGCCTATTATTTTGTCTTTACCCCTCCAACGTTCACACATAGAGAACTTTCTAAAGTCCAAGACTATGGAAAGGTGGACTAGGCACATTCTTGAGTTAAAGTAGTGTAAGAGAGCCTTAAAAGTAATCCAAAGTAAGATAAAGTGCCAATGCCCTGGAAATATAATGCATCTAAGTTATGTCGTAGGTGGGGGGAAAGGAATAATTAGAGCAGGAGGCTAAAGATCTCATCTGAAGAGTTAAGGAAGTTTTACTGGTAAATCAGATTTAAGGAAAAGATATGTATAATATTTTATTTTTAAGGTACTTTAAGACAAACAAAGACCATTTTAAAAACAAAGTAATCGAGCTGCAGTTGTGTGGAAGATCACTCTTCATGTCTTTTACTCTCAGGATTAGACATATCCCCTCTTTTCTAGCCAATTTTGTAGAGGTAGAGAAGGAAACAGCTATGTTTCTTGATTCTATTTTGGAAATAATGTCCACTATGAGAGGCTACTTGTGACTTGCTAACTCTTAGGGAAATTGTCCACTCAAGAAAAATGATAAAATTCTGGTCAAGATGTTGGAGTAGATAAATAATATGTGATTGTCTCCTCTCACGACCACATCACAATTACAACTGAACAATAGAACAACCATCATTGAGAATCACCTGAAGTCTACCTGTAACTAAGGACATTCAGAAGAAGCCAGGTCAAGACTGATAGGAGGGGCAGTGATAGGGAACAGGCTGGTCCCACACTCATGTGTAGGGTGGTTGAATGGATAAGAAAAGAAAACCCTTACATATGCTGCCTAGATGAGATTCGCTTCAGATTGAAAGACACACACAGACTGAAAATAAAAGGCTGCAAAAAGATATTTCATGGAAAAAAAAAAAAAAAGCTGGGTTAGTAATACTTATACCAGACAAAATAGACTTTAAAACAAAGACTATAACAAGAAACAAAGAAGGACTCATTAATTTCATTTCCAGGATACCCTAAACATTACTTCGAAGGAACATGTGCATCCATATTTTCATTACAACATTATTTATAATAGCTGAGATACGGAGGCAACCTGGGTGCCCATCAATTGATGAATGGATAAAGAAGAGGTGGTACATACCTACAACAGAATATTACTCAGCCACAAAAAAGAATGAAATCTTGCCATCTGCAACAACATGGATGGACCTATAGAGTATTGTGCTGAGTGAAGTCAGACAGAGAAAGACAAATGTCATATGATTACATTTATATGTGAAATCTAGAGAACAGGGTAAACAAACAAATAAAACAGAAACAAGCTCATAGATACAAAGAGCATTTTAATGGTTGCTTTTTGGTGAGGAACATGATGAGTGAAGCAGGAAAGGGAATTAAAAGATACAATTAGTAGTTACAAAATAGTCATGGGTATGTATAGCATAGCACTGGGAATATAGTAAGTAATATTGTAATAACTATGATGTCAAGACGGGTACTGGATTAATGGGCTAATCTCTTCGTAAATTATATAAATGTCTAATCACTGTGTTGTACACCTGAAACTAATATGTGTCAATCTATATTTATATATATTTTCCAGCTATATTGGAAAATATATATAAATATAAAATAAAATAAAAATAATATAATATAATAATATAAGATTAATATAATAAATAGAATTCTAATATAATAAATACAATATAATATTATAATATAACATAATATAATATAATATATTATATTATAATATAACATAATATAATATATTATATTATAATATAACATAATATAATATAATATAATATATTATAATATAACATAATATAACATAATATAATATATTATATTATAATATAACATAATATAATATAATATAATATAATTAATATAATATAATATAATATAATAAATGTATAAATAGAATAAAAGTGGAAGATTTGGGAAGGAGAGGATGAGTTAATGGGAAGGAAGTGGTAGCTTGAGCAACGGTGGCAGATTCTATCTAGGACATCATTCACATTTGAAAAAATAACTAACAAATGTTCAAGGTCTGAAGCAGAGACACACAGGCCCCTGAATAGTGCAAGGGGATAAATTTGCCAAGCAAGAAAGCACTTTTTCATTCCTGTCACTGTCACTCCCATCCCACCATCATATCTGCTTGGCTTGGAGTTTATCTAGAAATCTTGGATGAAATTATTCTTGCAACTTTTTCATAATTGTTTATGCAAACTTAGAAGAGTATGAATAGTGTAAATTCAATCTTCCCTACATAGCCAGTCATTGGCAGGCCCAGTGTAGAAAATGGTGCAGCCAGGATCCACTCAAGATGATTTTACCAGAGGAAAAAAAAGAAACTTTTTTCTTTGACAATATCAGTCCATTTGAAAAAAGATAAATAAAAGGAGCTATCACCTAGATTATACTACAATTAAATGTGATGCACACTAAATTACAATATTATTTTTTGAAATAGGGTTTTTTTGGTAATTGAAGAAGACATATTTAAATATGCTTGGTGTTTGCTGTTTATGATTTGTTCTTAGCCTTTCGAGGTAATAAATCAAGAAAGAACATTTAATAAAATTTAAAAAATGGGAAACAGACACAAATTATCTAAAGATTTGATTAGTTCTCCTCCAGAGTTCTCTAAGTCTACATGATGTCAGGGTAAAAATACAAATAGAGAAAACAAAGAGTGAAGGAGGACATTATCTGAGATTCAAAGTCTAGTTCATATCTGCTCCCTTGCCTTTGAGGACACAAGAAGAGTGAGCACAAACCCTAAAATAAACTTACTTCCTGACTTCCTGTGGTTTTCGAAGATGATCAACAAGTTCAATGATCAATTTTCCCCCAACTTAGTCTCTAATTTACAGACAAATATTTATGAACTTTTTCTTAATGATTATGCTGTCATGTATGGATTAAATCCTATCAGTTTTCTTGTTTGAGAGTGAAAACACTGATACTCAGACTGAGACTGAAAACATGACTACTTTAAGTCATAAGAGGCGGTAAAAGGGTACCCTTTGTGACTGGTGACATTCAGCAATTGAGAAGAAGAAGAAAATAAAAATATAAAATAAAAAATAAAAATAAATTAATTAATTTAAAAAAAAAAAAAAACACCCTGAGGGATGGCATACTGAGAATGGTGGCATAAGTGCAGATCTCCAACAGAAGGTGGTCCTCGACCAACCTAAAGAAGCTCCGCTAAGACTCCCCCTGCTTCCTCACAAACAGCGAGTAGGCTTGAATTGGCCTTCCAGAGATTAAAAGCCTTCTTCTCATAGCAAATACAAAAATGCAGAAAATAACCTTATATAAAATTCGATAAGGTCATTTGGCACCCACAACCTTGATATTGAACAGAGACTTTGCTCTGTCATATTTGAATATATTAACAGAAAGACCTAGCTTCTTGTGATTATGGCAACATGAATAATATATGATATTCATTGATATATTTGCAGCGTTGTGAACACTTAAGCCTTCCCGAGTACAAACGCTCCAGGCCCCATGGGTTGAAAAGAAAGGTGACCTTTCAGAGAAGGCTCGGTCATGAGACCCTCTCACCAATCCTGGACAGGAGAAACCATGCATTTGTCCCACTGGAGGGATTACGATTGCCCCAGCATGCAGAGCTCTGCACCTGGGACAAAAATACATTCAAACAGCAGGTTTTTAGAGTCGAAGAAGTAAACACACTTGAAAAAATGGCATATATTTATAAAACTGGCTTATGACAGTGGCATTTGGGGTAATAGGGGCTAGTTCTAACTCTATATTTTTAGTGATCAGCACATACATGGAACAGTCTATACATGAATTTGGTTAAAGACACAGGATATGATCAGCTTTCTCCTATTGGTATTAAAAGTTGATTGTCCAATTTAGTTGTTCATTGTGGGCTCAAGTTAATGGAAAGTCTTCAAGGGGCTTTTCTTTCAGATCACCCGATGTTAATACTGTCAACACATTAATCATCTTAATTAATAGTCATCTATTGTTCTTAGACCTCATCCTCAAGAAAGGCTCAGGGGCATCTCCCCCAGACGTGGCTATTCAGTGAGCAGATGGTGAGAGGCCCTGTGTTTGTCCCTTCGTTTGGGAGGCAAGGAGAAAAGATAGGCCTGAGAGCCTCTTGGAAAGAGACTGGAGGGAAGCTGTAGATGAGGGATTCTTCTATCACGTTGTAGAATGCTATATGTCCAGACTCATAGTCTAAGAACACACCAACCTTATGCACAGGCTCTCTGACATGTTGACCTTTTAAAGGTGATGAGACCCAAAGACTATAATCATCTCCAATTTTTAAGCCTATAAGTGAGAAGAGGTCCCCAGGTGGCTTTGGGAGATTTCCCTTTCTGCTCACAGAGTCCTTACAGATGCCCACTTCCCACTCAGTCTTGCACCCCACTTCCACCTCCCAGTAATGTCTCCCACAGGTGAAGCTCTGAGCACCCAACACAGTTGCAGACTGGTCAAATCTTTCTGGATTATCAGGTAACTGCTGTCGGATGCCTCCATATCTCACACTCTTCAGATCCTCAGATAAGACAAGATAGACATTCGCTGTGGCTGGATCCAGAGTTATATCTGCTACAAGAAAAGAAAAATATGAATCTCTCTTTGCATTCTTTAAAACCCTCTTATATATGTTTATACATTAAATTCTTAGTATTTACTCCTATTTTAAAAATATAATTTAGGTGAGCATAGTGGGGATGTTTGTTGTGTTAGGAACAGCATCTCCTAGCCCTTCTCTAATTGTTTCGCAAAACAGAGAGTAAATCTCTGAAAGGAAATAGAAGAGAATCATGAGTGATAGCCTGTCTGAGAAGGAGAGAGGAACCTCTGGTAATGGAATGGAAGTTGTTCTGCTCACAAGACAGTTTTAGGACTCAGAGCTCCTTATCCTCATAAGGTGTACCCTTTGGCATCTATATTCACATTGGCCGAGGTTGGTTCTGGTTCTGCAGTTTAGGTGGGAGAGAAATAGAGGCTGTTATCATTTGCCAAGCTCCTACTTAGACACCAAGCACTGCGCTCTATCTTTCCCAAGTATTTTTTTTTCTTGTTTTTATTAAAGAGAAAAATGATGTTCATAAAAGTTAAGAAACTGGACCAAGATTACAAAATTACTGAGTGCTTGAATAGCAATTTCTAACCAGCATTTGTCATTATGTCACACTTGCACGAGGCTTCACATGTGTTAGTGCAACCACCAGTGACCCTTTGATGAAGTGCATTATGAATCAGTGAGACCCTTTTTCCCATCCTCCTGAAAAGAGATCACAGAAGAGAACTCCAACTTTCACAGACTCTTCAAATAAGATTAGATACTCCTATCATACAATTTTAGATGTTTATTTATAGATCAAATCCCGATCATCACTAATTTTCTATGATTTACATCTGTCTCCCTAATTTCACTGAAATTCTATAAAAGCAAAGGCAAGTTTGTCTTATTTGTCATTGTAAGTATGCTCAGAGCCTAACAGCATAATGTCAGGCACATACTAGACACTTATCAAATATCTGTTGAGTCCAAAACTTATTAGACCTTCCTCTGAAGTCAGATTGTCAAGATAAAAGTTAATAATTAATGCTGACCTACTTTGTTCTTAACCAGCTTAAAAATCTGGAGTATTCTAAAAGGCAGTTCTTTGAATGCTCCTGAACTGGGACTTAAGAGTTTGTCACTTTTATCCTGATAAAAATTAAAGTAGAAATGTAGAAACCCCTGAGGAGGTGTGTGCGTATATGTGCAAGGGGGTAGGATGGACAAAGCAGAACAATGAAAACAAACAAACCAAAGAAGGACCAGGACTCCTTAGAACACAAAGCCAGACAAGCATCAATCCAGCCACACTGCTTCTGTCTGCTCCATCACAGAGATGGTCTGTGGCCCAGCCTTCCCTGGTGTTTTCTGCTGGCTCAGAATGCCTTCACTGAGAGCCTGGTGCCCAGATGGTAAATATTCTGTTAGAAAAAGCTGCCTAAGGGCTCAGTTTTGCATCCCTTGATATATACTGAAGTTAACTCGGAACTGCTGGAGGTTTGACAAATCAGACTGACTTACTGCTGAATTTTCTTAGCATCTCCCTCATTCCGGTGATGCGGCACAGACTCAGTTCTGTGGTGGTGGCCTCTGGACACCGAAGCAAGAGCGCCTCACTCCTACAAGAGGGCAGAGACAGTCACACTGTCTCCTCTGCACAGACCACATGACCTGCTCCAACTTGAAAGCCCAGTCCATCTTGTCCCAGCGGCACAGACGCTCTCATCCTCAATCTGTCCCCAACCTATTTCATTAGTACCACATCCCTGTATCTGACATAACTAAACACGGAATGAAAACCTACCTTTTCAGTGTTTCTTTGACATCCTAAGGGTATAAAAGAAAGAAGGTTAGTATTTGTGCCCTTTGATCACTAGTGAAGACTAATTTATGTTGGATATAGTCCTTTGAAAAAATATCACAGAATCTGCTTCTCATGGTTCTAGAATACCTTGAATGGGAGAGCATATGGTAGAAAATAATTCCCTGCTTCTTCTAGGGTGAGTTATTGTGAACATGAGATGTTTTTCAAATGACTAGAGACTACTTTGTCTTTTTTTTTTTTCTCATAACTTTACTTTGTCCAGAGAACCTGTAACTGACAAAGGAGCCAGACTATTGGCTTCATTATCCAATGTTTCAGGGAGTCAGAGATAACTAGATAACCAAGAAATTAGCCAGTGAGAGCTGAGACTAAATCTGTGTACAGTTGGAGTGGGTTGTAGGAAAGGCACAAAGTTAAACAGTAGCATTCTGTGGAACCAGTCCAGGAGAGAGGAGCTAGAGTTGGCGTATACAGTTTGAGAAGGTCTGGAGAATGCAGTAGTAGCCTATGATGGCAATAGAGCAAAGATGGTGAGGAACGTGGGCTCAGCACACAGATTCCTGGGTTCTACCACCTACAGCTATGACAGGCACCTAACTTCCCTAGGTCTGAGTTATTAAATGAACATTACTAAAAAACCCATTTTGTAGATAACAATCCCTATAGTACATATCATAATAGTATTTAACTTCATCAGGTTTCTGCAAAGATGATATTTAATGTGCCCAGCCAAGTCAATGCCTACTAAACTTAAAATGTTTGACAAAGCTGAGGTTGCAGAGAGGCGGGTACAGAGGAAATTGGAGACAACATTAAGCTTGGTTTGGATAGGCATTCCTCTTTTTTTCTCTCCACCTTTTCAAAACTTTATTTATACTATACAGAATGTAATTTCTTTAGAAAAACTACTTTGGGACCATCACTTAGTTTTTTAGGTAAATAAATAAAAATCTATTTTATATAACTTGAAATATTAATATACTACATATTTTCAATTAATTTTTCCAATATTCTTACCTCAAAAGATTCTATAATCAAGTTCTGGCACATGGACTCTATCTGTCCGATCATTTTACTTAGGTTTCTTATTTGCTGGGTCAGCTCGATCTCGTTGTCCCTTAGTTTCTTCAGGTTCTCTCTTTCCTCCTTTTCCAGTAACTGGAGCTGCAGCTGCTCCTCCTCCTTCAGGAACTGGTGCATTTTTACATATTCTGATGCAACCACCTGTTTACAAGTCTTTGTCTCTTCCTGCCATTACACATACACACACACACAATATAATAAAGTTAGTAACAGAAATGCCTATGTAGATTTTAATATTTATAAAGTCTTAGACTTTCACTGTGATAATTCTTGAAACTTGACACATAACATATATATTCTATTGACTAGCTGGGTGGATAATTTTATTTTTTAGGTGTGTGTCATATAGATACAATAATAAAAAAAGCCAAACTTTCTGTTCCCAGGAGGTTGTCATTCTAGTGGGAAAACCCAAAAATAAACAAAAAATATATTACAGGTGGTGATCAGTACCATAGTAAAATATAACCAAAATAAAATGACAAAAATTATGAAAAAAAAGTATCTGTTCATTTATTCAACAATGTTTTTTCAGTAAATGTAGGCATTGAATCACATACTAGAAAGAGCAACGTACCTTACAAATGTACCTTTTAAGACCTCAAAGTTTACTGAAAGAATCAGATACATGAATATTTTTAAAATATTTAAACATGTATGAGTTTGCTTTGCTAAACAGCTTAAATTCAAATCTGTGACTAACCTCGAGCTCTCATTCAGGTATACTAATCCAAACCACTATTTTGCCTTTATTTCTTTCTCTTTATTATTTTTTTATTTGCACTCTCCACCTCCTCCACCCCCCGCCTCCCACCCCACCCTGGCCAGCCCCAAAGCATTTGAGATATCCTTTTTTTAAAAAAATTTTCATCCTATGTTTTATGTCTATAAGTATAACTTGTATTTTAAATAATGATCATCACCGCCAAAATAGAGGTGGCACTAAGGTGTATAGGTGCACCAAAAAGGAGAAAAATAAGTTGGCCTGGGGATGGGGAAGCTGAGCTGAGTCTTGGGAGTCCAAAGTGGACAAGCAGAGGTAAGCAGCCCAAACCAGAGTACTGCATATGGTAGGACTGTGACTGAAAAAATCTGTCTTTTTTCTCTCGTATTTTACTAAGTATCACTTTAGTACCCCTTTCATAGAATCATATACGATATGCAAAAGTAAGATAGTTACTGACCTTACACAATATTACTCTCTCCTTCTCATGGGTTAATATAACCTGAGTTTCCTTTTTCTTTTTACGCAAAAGATTTAGGATTTTCTGGAGTTTCTCCTGAAATAGAAACAAACATTCTGTGGCAAATGAGCATCAGGTTGTAAAGGGGACTTGAGGACTAATAGCAACAAGATGACTCTAAAAGAAGGGGTAAAGCAAGATCCATGCCAAGTGTGTGATCTGGTGCCTGGAGATCAGTACCTACAACTATCACCGATCAACAATATTATGGGTTAAGTGATGAAACTGATTTGTGTTCTGAGATTTATATTGAGAAGCTGATCTTACTTTGTGATGCTCCTCAGCCTCACTCGAGAGATATACTCTGTTTAATCCATGGCACTGGGTTGAGAAAGCGTTGACACCCTGCTCATCATCCGGGGACACATTAGCGGCTGCCAGCATTCTCTCACAGGGGCCTTGTTTGCCCTCATTCTGTAGCACCTGGGATCTGAGTTGCTTGCCGATGCCAGCCAGCCTCCCCAAACGCTCGTTGGGCTGGAAATGAGGGACCTCCAAGGTCCTCCAGCACTCAGGACAAGATAAAGGAGTGTTATGTTTCTCCCAGCTCCTCAGGAGACACATCAGACAAAAGCTGTGCCCACAGTCAGTGGTTACTGGGCTGGTGAAATAGTCCAAGCAGATGAAACATGTCAGTTCTTCTCTGAGATTCTCCATCAGGTCTGTTGTAGACATTTTCTCTAAGATGGCTATCAAGGCAAGATCATGCCTCTATTCTGGAATTAATAAAATCCTCTCTAAGGTTCTACTGTTTCAAGTAACAATCAAGTGATCAATTGCTATGTTGTTAGTATAAAAAACTCTTACTCTCCTCTGTGCCTGATTTTACCAATTGACATATACTCTCCCGACACAAAGCCAATTATGACTTAATGTGGAACTCCTGTACACTGGTTTGGGTTCATCATCAACCCCAAACTTTTAAGGAATCTCTCACTGTGTAAGCCACATGCTGGAACATACTTGCTCTTAGTAGAGTTTTTATTTTGAGTTAGTTAGTGTATATTAACAGCACCACAAAACCATTAATTTTAGACTGGAAGTTGAGATAATTTGGTGTAAGCCAGTAAAGAGATTTAAATTATGATGATCTCTAATAATATCTGAATTGAATGTATGGTCCAAATCTTTTGGAAAACTTCACTAAGAGAATCTAGTTGAGAAACTGAAGAAAGAAAACTGTAATATATATGCCTTTTATCATTAGATTTTGTGTGTGTGTTTGACCAAAGTTTAAAAGCTTCTCCTTTACCAGGTACTGTGTCCTTTTAGTTACCCCGATTTATTGAAGTATTCCCTGACTTTAGATGTACAATGAATTACCAGAGTTATATTTATTGCTCTGCCTTAAAGACCATGGTACTCACCTCTCGGCCACTACAGAAAGCATATAAAACATCATTCTTTTTGGAAGTTGCCTCAAGAGGCTATTACACTATAGAGTGAATGGAAAAAATTATATTTTAGTATAAATATAATTTTGCTCACTTATTTTCACTCTTTGAAAATGTCTAGGCTAGGCCTTCTTAAACCCCTCTTTATTATTTCCAGACAGAAATTAAATGTAGACATTATTTTTAGACCCATAAAAATATAAATGTATAGCATGGAGACTGTGTACAATGACCACTGAGATTAGTGCCAAGACTTATCATTTACTACACCATATACTAATGAATCAGTTCTTGTCTTGGCCCACACTTTATTCACTGTATGCCAGAAAGTGAGATCTTAAAAACTCTTCCTCAGAGTCTAACCAGTTCTACAATAACCGCCCCCCCGCCTGCCCCCCCCACCCCCCGCCAAATAAGTTCATCATACTTTATTTCTGTTTTCACCCTGTCACTCTCTAGCTTGGCAACTTTGAATGGGTCTCCATTAACCATGTTATTCCGTTAATTACTTTCCAACTTTCAAAGTTCCAAATGATCCTTCTTTCCCACTTATCTCCAACAGGATGTTGGGTGTTTTCTTACCTTGAACTTTAGTAAAAAGTTTTCTGACCTAAAATGTTTCTTCCTCCACTTTCTTTCCTCCCAGTTAAAACATCTTTCTGAAGTAATTAATTCCAAAATTTTTAATCATGTCTTGTATATAGCATTTGTGAATTACTAGGATGATAATTTATTCTAAAAAAAGAAACAAGCAGATTTAAGAGTTATACTAGTCTAAATAGGAAGAAAGGTAACATCAGTTAGGGGTCACAAAACCTCTGCTGCTTTGATAGATTTTAGGTTAGTAACTGGGGCAGAGTTTCAAATATTAGAGGTTAGTCTTAAGTAAAGATCTTGTAAAAAACAAAAAATCTGCATTAACACTAACTGCCTTCATTGGAAAAAGGGATTTATGAACTACAAACTATATTCAGTGTATTATTCCCACACAAACCCAGAAAGAATCTTTAACATTGACCAAGTTCATTAGAATAAGCCTTACAGAGGAGCTCTGGTACATCACAGAACCTGTATTCCAATTTGGAATCGGGAAACTAGCATGTTCTAAATTCACATCTCATTGATCTGTTCTATTCCATCTCCTTCTTCAAAATAAACTCCTTTTATTTCTAGATTTCTGTCTTTGATATCACTGATCCTTTCTTCCATTTAGTCGACTCTATTTCCCAAGTTTGCTATTTCATTCTTCAACTCTTGTAGTGTGTTCTTCATCTCCAGAAGTTCTTTGGTTCTTTTTGAGGGTTTTAATCTCTTTGCTCTGCTCGTTTAGGTGTTTTTTCAATTCCTGAAATTGTTGATATGACTCATTTCGGAATTTGCCAAGTTTTTTCAGAAGTACCATCCTGAATTCTCTGTCATTTAAATTGCATATTTATGTCTATAAGCTTATTTTCTGGAGATTTTTCTCCTTTCTGAGATGCCTTGTCAACTAGATGTCTTGTCACATGGTATTTAATGGACTGTTTCTCTGCCTGGGCATTAATGGAAATGTATTCTGCTTTTTTTTCCAGAAAAAAAGATTTATTATATAAAGGTCTCTCTTTAGCCTGCTGCAAAGAAGGTGCTTTTCTTTTGGTTTCTTTTGGTCTAAGCCTCTTATATCCCTGTTTTATCTAAAGCCTTAAAAATGCCTTTTTATTTTCTGATAGATATTTAATTACACTCCCTACCCTCAGTTTCAGCCCCTGTCAGGCTTAGCAATAGTTTCAGTAGCGTTTGCTCAGATTCTCCTGGGGCTCCGTGGTGTTCTGTCTCAGAGGGTATGGGGGGAGGGGCCCTCTTGGTTGGGAGTTGGGGGCTGCAGCTCAGCCTAGGTTTTGCAACCACGGCCAGTAAAAATCAACTGTTGTTTTTCTGCCATCCCACTTCTCTGCCTTCTGCCCTGATGACTGTGCCCTGCTGTTGGCCTGCCATGACACAGGGAGCTCACAGCATTTCCAGGCAGGGCTGTTCAGTGAACTCGCCACTCCTTTTCCCCTCTTCCTC
The DNA here is from genome assembly GCF_000151845.1 of Pteropus vampyrus. Taxonomy (NCBI): domain Eukaryota; kingdom Metazoa; phylum Chordata; class Mammalia; order Chiroptera; family Pteropodidae; genus Pteropus; species Pteropus vampyrus. Next base: position 304,252 of record NW_011888889.1, on the reverse strand, counting down.
CTCCTACAGGTAGCTGCAACAAATGTGAGAGGCAGCTTCTTTATTTCTCCCAGTCCACCGTCCAATACCCAGGGTTCTGACCTATAGTAGCTCTTATGTGCAAATCTCATGCTCAGACATGCTGTGCTGGTGTGCAGTTTGGATGTTTCTTGTCGAGTTTTAGATGTTCAGCTTATTGTTTCAAGGGGAGAGATCTGGGGACATCTCTCACTCTGCCATGTTTCCAAAGATCTAGCTTCCTTTTATAAACTTCTTAACACAATAACAATAGCTTATTCATCAGCAACTAGAACAATTCTTCATATATAGCAAAGACTTAACTTGCTTGTAAGTAAGGTTTAAATGAACAGAGAAACTGTTATTATAGGATAACCATCTTTCATTTAACTGGAAATCAAGAGATCATATAGCCCAACTATCTTCCATAGATGGTGAAGAAAAGTGATACTCAAATAAATTGACTTGATCCTTTGAATACTTGCTTACTACAAGAGTCAGGTCGAGACTAGGAATCTGGGTCTCCTACCTTTCAGTCATTCTCTTGTCAACATACTGTACTGAATCTCACTTGTTATCTGCGAGTGGATAGAAATTTCCTGTTATATGAATGAAATAAATGCTGCTCAAGTGCTTTTGGAAGGAAATTGGACAGCTGTCATCATGGTGTGATATTGTGACAGGTATCTGAAATTACTGTCTACATATACTGTTGGAAATGCAGACTTCTTTACCATCTCTCTGAACACGTTGACTCAGTTTACTTTATAGATAAGAAATTCTTAGAGCAAACCGGCCCAATCAAAATACATTATGCCAACACTCAGGGCACTGGACTGCCAGTCATGATTTCTGAGATTCACAGCTTGAATAGTTCTTCTCTGGCCTCTCTTCTCCTCAGGGGGTGATAATAGGGATTCACCAAGAGGTCTGCAGTCGTAACCACCACCCATATGCAATTAGGGTTGAAGCATAAAGTAAAGAAAAACCTCAAAAATACAGTGAGGGCTTATTTATTGATGAAGGAAGTGGGCTAGATGGGCTAGATGGGAAAATATCTTGCTTGATAAGCTTGGTTTCAAAAACATGTCTGTCATTTTTATATTGGTGTGGAAACAATAGATTATCCAACAAATGGTTTAGGACAAGTGGGAATAGTCATCTGGAAAAAAAAGAAAAAGTTGAATGTTTACCTAACAACTTACACACATCAATGTGTATTCCAGATGTGCGTGTGCTTATGTATTTTTCTTTCCTCACTCTAGTCATGAATTTCTACTCATTATTTTTCTTTGTATTTTTTCAACCTTATTTATTTATATTTTTTTATTTTTGTGTGTTTTTCTTCTAGATTAACCCACATCTGTTTAGCAAGTAAGGACCATACGTGTTAAACATATGGCCAATTGTGTCCAAAAATGAAGCACATCCTAAGAGGAGATAATTGGTAACATAGTAGAAATCTAAAATGAACTGCTTACAGAAGGCTTTTTAAAGCATGCTTCAGACCTTAAACTCCGCTAAGGAAAATATTAATAAATTTAAACAGCTAAAAATTAAAGACTTCTATACAGTAAAGAAAATGTATAATCAAACACTTTCAAAAAATAGCAATTTAGAAAAGAGAACTTGGAACAAATATGTCAAATACCTAATCTTAAATTATGAAGAGGTCTTATATGAATGTACTATACTTTAAAACAACAGATCAATTTATATACATGACATGATATGATATCCATTACTTAATACTAAGGGGAAAATACATGTTTGCCCCCGCCCCAATAGTTTAAATATGAATAATAAAAATTAGGTTATTTATGTATGTATTTTTCCCCATAAAAATTAATTTATGGCATAGATGTTAATAATAATATATCTGCAAAATGAAGGCATAGAAAAAGTATGGAATTTCATAGATATGATACCCAAAGCAAAAGCAAAAATAGACTAGTGGAACTATAACAAACTAAAAAGCTTTTGCACAACAAAGGAAATAACCAACAAAGTGAAAAGACAGACAATGAAATGGGAGAAAATATTTGCTAACCTTATATCAGATAAGTGGTTAATTTCTAAAATATATAGCAGACTCACAATTCAACAGTGAAAAAACTAACAACCCAATTAAAATATGGGCTAAAAACTTGAATGGTCATTTCTTCAAAATAAACATGGAAAACCAACAGTAATATAAAAAGATGCTCAATGTCACTAGTCATCAGAAAAATGTAAATCAAAACCACAATGACATCTTACTTTACACCTGTTAGAATGGCTATTACCAAGAAAAAAAAAAAAAAAGCAAGAATTGTTAAGGATGTAGGGAAATTAGAACCCAAGTACACTGTTGGTACGAATGCAAAATGTTACAGCCATTATCAAGATTCCTTTAAAAATTGAAAATAGAACTACCATATGATCCAGGAATCTCACTTCGGAGTATTTATTCAAAAGCACTGAAACCAGGATTTCAAAGAGACATTGAATTCCAGTGTTTATTGCCGCACTATTCACAATAGCCAAGATATGAAAACAACCTAAATGTTTATTGATAGATGAATGGGTAAAGAAAATGTGGTTTATAGACACAATGGAATATTATTTTACCTTTAAAAAGATGGATATCCTGGCATATGTGACAACACTGATTAACCTTGAGAATATATATGCTAAGTGAAATAAGCTAGTTATATGAGGTATCTAAAATAATCAAACTCAGAGAATCAGAAAGAAAAATAGAATGAGGAGAAGTGAAAAATGGAATGAAGAGGAGTGGAAAATGGGAAGTCTCTAATCAAGGGACATAAAGTCTCAATTATGCAAGATGAATAAGTTCTAGATCTTTCCCATACAACACTGTGTCTATAGTTAACAATACTATATTATAAACTTAAATATTGTTAAGAGGCTAAATCTCATATTAAGTGATCTTACCGCAATAAAGTAAATTAAAAAAAAAAAAAATGAAAGAAAAAGCATTGTAAAATGCAAACCCAACTGGCAAGTTGGTGTGGAATTGGGACATTGGAATGAATCACTTCTTTATTATATAAATTTTTGTATAAAAGTATAGGTTTTTCTTACCTTTTAATGTGTTTTCAGCATTTCTTAGTAAAGAAATATTGGGGAATGGGGTAAGAGCAAAGAAATATGAGGTGTGACTTGCAGTAAACTAATCAATGAGACAATTTTCCTTAAATTGAGGAGTAAAATTATCTCAGATGGTTGGTTTCAGTTGTGATAAAATAATTTTTTTGTAACGGTTTGTGATTTTAGTGCAGTTTTTATATATTTAACTAGTAAGTATTGAGCCTTTATTACTCATAGAACAATGTGCTCAGTGATAAAAATAATATAAATATGACTAAAATTATTTTTCTTCTTTGAGAGCAGGAGATATGTGCGAAAAAAATTACAAAGCTTTAAAAGATGCATGCCTTAAGAATAGTAGAATTTAAACTTATTAACTGTTTTGGCATTTTAGTAGAGGGAATACTTTACTCTTTCAGAGAAAACTTCTTGGGAGAAGTGGCATTTGGTCTGGACCTTTAAGGGATGTTTTAAATGAAGGAATAGCTACTAGTTAGAAGTGAGTAAACGAAATATTTGAAGAATAAAATACATGATCTGACAGTGGGTCAAATATTACAATAACAAAAAAAATCTAGATTGTAACATTCTTTTTAGCTCAGAAATATTAAAATACCAATTTAGCTTGAAAATATTTATCTTTAGTATACTTTATAGGTAGCATGTTGATAGCGGGTCATCAGAGAAGGATCCAGGTGGTATAAATCAATAGTCTTGGTTAAAAGTTGTAACTCAGACACTTCTGCTGTGTTGCCAAAGTTATGGTTGAGATTTACCTTCCAGAGATTTAGCAACTTACACATTTTGAGGCTTTAAGATGAGTTGTTTTGTTTGGTTGGTTTTCTGGAGAATTAACCCTTTATGGTTCATCCTTTTGCTTCAAGAAAAGCTAACTCTCGAAAATGTACTTGTTCCAGGCTTCATGCAGCATGCTTTGTGTACTTTGTCTCTTAAAGGGACTAAAAAATAAAAGCCCAAAAGAAACTATAGGAGTTGGGGAGCCTTAACAGAAAACTTTTTAAAAGCACTTCAAACATATTGACAAAAATAAAAAGGCATATACTAAATTTAGCATAAACTAAAAAAAAAAAAAAAAAGTAACTTCTTTCCACCTTTTCTAATGTGAAGTATGAGATTTGAGATTATTGCAAATAATTTGGACTACTATCATGTGGATAGGATTTAATGATGGTGAGGATAATGCTAGATTTAAAAAAACACGAGTGCAAAGGTCACTTGTTTTGTGTCTTCCTTCTATCATATGGCACTATGAGATTCCTATCACTTAATTCTGCAGAAATTATTACACATCTTTATATTCTGGGTGGTATACTACACTCAATAGATTAGAAAAATTACCATCCCACATTAGACTAGTATTTTATAGGTAAAGAAACATGCTTGTGTATATACATGTTGCTTCCTCATCTTTTTTAATCAAGAGGTCCACTTTTTGTTTTCTCAAGGAAATCTTAACATTTATTCATAAGACTCATCAAAAAACAGTATCATTAGGGGGGAAAAAAAATCTGTGAGACTAGTTAGTACATGTAGAGAGCACTGGTTCTGAGCCAAACACCATTCTTAACACTTTTATATATTTAATCCTCCCAACAGCTCTGAGGTAGATATTAGTTCTAGTCCCTCTTACAGATGAGAAACAAACTCTAGTTCTGAAATGTGTCCTAGGTCCACAGAGGTGGTCTAACTTCAGAGTCCATACTATTACCCACACAGCTATGCGGACATTTCCATAGGCTTCAATGAGTCACAAGCGGTCAACTCAAGGAGTTTACAACTGTGACCAAAAACAGGTTTGCTAATTGTGCAAAGATCCAGCACTGAAGGTGGATGGGCTGAGTGTCTCCCCCTCCCCCAACTATCTAATGGTAATTGGTGCCAGATACTGCCAGGTGGCGCTCCTCCCTTGTTTATGTATTGTTTGCAGCCACAGATGTTAAGGTCAGAAGAGAACACATCTAGGTAAGTTTATAGCATAAATTTTTTAGCATAATTTTTTTTAAAGAACCACTGGAATCTCTTGATGCCCTCCTCATTACCCAACCCTTTCTTGGATATTGAGATGCAAAGACTTAAGAAAATATCTGTTGGGCTAGGGTGCCAATACAGTTGGATAGAACTCTGAAGAATGAGGGCCCTAGAAATAGGTGGGAATTCATTAATTATAGAAATTCATGCCAAGAATTAGGTACTGTGTAAATGACTTGGGGAATATTGTTGCAAGTTTAAGAACGAAGAGCTAAATGCCATAAGTGACATGGGGAGCAATATTTCTGTAATCATGACTGAAACTGTAGGAAGCTAAAAAAAAAAAAAAAAAAAAAATTTAGGGATATCTGGGGAAGAGCATCTCCAAAAGGCTGAAATCTCTGCTGGCTAAGCAGCTAGGGACACAAAGGCTGGGCCAGAACATTGAGGTTTCACATAAGTTGCTTTCAACATGCCACCCTAACCCCATGTCTTCTTAAAACTCTCCAGTCTCTTAGAACTCTTAGTACGTCTCAAACTTAGTTGCATTTATGTATCACCTGAAGTTCAACACCCAAAGCCTATGGTCCCTACAGGTGATTGTGATGCACTCTAAAGTTTGGAAGCCACAAGTTTAGGCGTCACAATTGCTATACCTCTTCAAAGGATTCTAATATGCAATCAAGTTTCAGAACCACAACTTTAATGAAAAAAACTATCCCACAAAGACTTGGTTCCAGGGTACCTGAAGGCTCGTCCCTAGGTCATGTTTTCACCCTGCCTCTTACCAAAACCACTTGTCTTCCTCCCCTTGTTAGAAACAAGTGTCTTCAGCATGAAAGTACATGGAGAATAACATTGAAAGAGGGCTAGGGTAGAAGATTTAAAGTTCTAGACAACTTCTTGAGATGGTAAGAGTGGTAATTAAAAAGACAGCTTTGAGTGACCAAGCAAGTGAAAGAATGTGATCTTGAGCTGATGCAGAAGACAAATCTCTGATCTTGCAAAAAGAACAAGTTAAAATAAATCATTTTTTTGTTCTTTATCCTTCTTTGCCTCCTTGAAAAGAACAATGGCTGATTCAGATCTACCAGATTTTATGGAAGAGCTGACTTGTTCTATCTGTTTATGCTATTTGAACAAGCCACTTACAAATAGATGTGAACACAGGTCTTGCTATGGGCACTTCTTAAGACATTGGAAGGAAAGGCCCAGGTTGCAGCATCTGCATTAAGTTCAAAGATATTTGCAAGCTGAGAGATCCAGGTGTAACCTGCAGCTGAGATTGACAGCTGAGATAGCAGTGTCCTCACATAAAGGACTTAAAGACTAGTATAGTATATGTGAGATACACCATGACAAACTAAAGAGATTCTGTGTGATAGATCAGATACCCCTTTGTGAGATCTATTTGCTGTCTTGGGAACACAAGTCTCACCACATTTACCATGATAAAGCAAAAGTAATCTTTAAGGTAAGATTATTTTCTCTTTCAAAATTCCAGGAGTTCATTCTCAATCATTCTTAATAACTTAGGTCTTCAAAGTGATACATACTTAAGTCATTTTTCCATACCTGACCTATCAACAATGGAGGTTTGGGAGTCCCAAAGGCCCAGATGAGTGGGAGTAATTTTCGCTTTATAACTTATGCCTAAGTCTGCTATAACTTCTGTTTTATAGTTCTAGCATAGCAACCTCCAAGATGAGTTAATAGTGATCCTTCCTTTTCAGAACAAAGTTCAAGAAATCCTGAGTTTTATTTGCAAGGCTTTAGTCTCACAGAGAACACCTCTTGGATTTTAACATATGAAGTTTGGAGGTAAGGGAGTGGGGTGGAGTGGTGGATACAAATATTCAGACTATGGCAAAAGCTAAGACCTGGTGATTAACTGTGGAAATATGAAGATGATGTTCAAAGGTGTCAATATTATCAATGACTGACAGAGTGGATGTGATCGCCTTTGACATAGGGAAAGAATGTGGCATGTGTGTATGAGACACTAATGAATTTCCTTTTGGACATGTTGACTCAGGTGCCTACATGATCTCTGAATAGAGATTTCTGGCAATCGATGTATACATAATCTATGAGTCTGAAGATCAGAAAGATCTAGAGATAAATGTTTAGCATATACTATAGGAGGGAATCAAAGACTTGGGAACAGAAAACTATCCAGAAAGAATATGTAGAATGAGAAGTGTTGGTTGGAATGATCATAGAAAGTAAGTGAAGTTCCAAATTCAATTAGATATCTAACATCCTTGGGAATTGTCATATTAGAACTAGAACTTGACTGCGGGGCTAGAAATAGCATGTTCTACAATGCAAAACAAAGTTGTGTCAAAAAAAATCACATTAGTTCAAACATGGACTTTTTTTCCCAGAACATTGAAGTTTTGTTCTAAGTAAGAAGAGTTGAAGGTAAAGTATACTCAGAGAGTCAAATGCAGCAAGCCACTGATATGGTATCCTTCCCACTATTATGTTTACTATTCACCTATATACTCTTTTCTCTTTAACCGGATAACATCTTAGAGATGTTTATTTTGTTGTTTGTCTGTATGTTTTACCCTTGCTACCCTAATCCATACCCTCAACAGTTTCTTAAACCTATCAACTAACTTTCACTCTTTGAAAAAGCTGTTAAAATAGATAACATTTTTTGTTTTGTTTTGTTTTGTTTTGTTTTGTTTTGTTTTGTGAGGAGTTATCATGTCTCTGACTCTACTGTATGATTTTTTTTTTTAATTAAGAATCGTTAATATTTTTATAAGCATCAGGTTCAAGTTGTACAGTGACTGAGGGTTCTGTTCCCACTCCAAAATGTATAGAAGTACTATCAGTGCATGATTTGGCAGAGTGTGAGGTGCCTTGTTTCTCAGAAGATACGTCACAGAGAAGAAATGCCTATATGTAGAAAAAATGCAGGGTTCTATCAAGATCAACCTAGATTTAAATGAAAAAGACATTTAAATATATTAGTCAAATGAAAACATCGTACAGGGTGTCCTGAGGAGAAACCCTGGATACCTGCAGCCTCAGTGCTCAGATTCAGCTGAAGATTCCAGTGAAACGTAACCTCACTTAACCAAGAAGCTAATTATTTCTAAGCAGGTTAGCACCTTTTAACCGGAGAAAGAAATATAACCAGACTTTTAATATTTTTGTATTTAACATTTAACATCTATTCAGTGTCATTCATAACATTCAGGAGAATGTGGCTTATAATAATAGCCATGTAACTCCAATTTAAAACATATAATTAAGTCACTGATTTAGATTTGTGCTTCTAAGTAGAGATCCAAATAGATAAAGAGAATCGTAATATTTAAGAACCTCAGTATTTTTATGTTTATCACAAAAATTTTATGCTTAGGTTTTTTTTAAACAATTGAAGTATTCAAAGATATTGACTATGTAACTATAGTCTGACTACATGAAACGATTCAGCTTTGTAAATGGGACCAAATGTAAGGCTTTTGGAGTGATAAAGCTTGCTAAAATTATATAACAAGACTAAAGACATATTTGAGTTTGGTTTTTATAAATATAAAACATCCAAATAGTCTAAACACCCTTGAGGTGTTTCCTACCGTACATTCATATGTTACATAGGAAGGCCCATGCTTCAGCCATGAGAAACTCCACGTGAAACACTAATACCTAGAAGGTTTTGAAAGAATGAGACAAAGCACCTCTAAGTGATAGGAAGAAAATGAAGGATGTGTTCTGTACTTGATAATAGCTTTGCCTTTATTTTTTAAATATTTATTTATTTATTTAAAGAAATTCTTTAATTGGACCCCTTTTACCCCGTCTACCTCCTCCTTCCCCCCCTCTCCTCTCCCTTCTGGTAACTGCTAGTCCATTGTCCATGTCCACGAGTCTCTGTTTGTTCTATTCATTTGTTGCTTTTAGGTTTATATCCCACATATAAGTGAAATCATGTGATTTTCAACTTTTTCTGTCTGGTTTATTTCACTTAGTATGATTATTTCAAAGTTCATCCATGTTGTCGCAAATGGCAGTATTTCATCTCTTCTTATGGCTGAATAACATTCCACTATATATATATACCATAGCTTCTTTATCCAATCACCTATCGTAGGACACTTCAGTTGCTTCCATGTTCCGGCCACTGTGAATAATGCTGCTATGAACATCGGCGTGCAAATATGTTTTTGGATATGAGTTTTCAAGTCTTTGAGGTAAATACCCAGTAGAGAGATTGCTGGATCATATGATATATCAATTCTTAGATTTTTGAGGAACCTCCATACTGTTTTCCATAGAGACTATACCAATTTGCAGTCCCAATAAGTTTCTCTTTAAACCACCAATCATTCTTAAATCAAACTTCTACCTGTCCAACAATGATTACTTTAGAAATGGTTTATTTATTTTTAAGATTAATGAACGATGCCTCAGGGTGAAAGGCATCTTTGCTTTCCTTGCACCTCCTCCACTAAGCTGCCTGCTTAGCATGAGTTTCTTTATGGAAGTGTTTCTTAGTTAGAACTTAGTTCCTTCTCTCATACATTAACCTCATGGTGCTATGTACCTCTCCTTGACGGCCTTAGTGTTGCAGTTTATTTCTTTAATTCTTTGTCTCTTGTGTTGGACTATCATTTCTTTCTGTCAGTGATTTTTAGACTCTTGACCACAACTCACTGGAAGAAGTAAACTTTGACATAATTTGAGACACACAGTATATGAAACATAACTTTTCCATAAAAAAGGTGATGAGTCTTTATTTTTTAATTCTGGTAATGATTTACTAACTGACAGAATCTACAGGCTAGAAAAAATTCCCCATGACAGTAGGAAAAAAAAATTTTTAGCTCCATTATATTCTAACAGTTCTATGTGTATGAAGACAGGTCTCAAATAGTTGTTGGATAAGCAGATAGCTGGATGAGAAGTTCAACTTTTATCTGATGTCGTGATTCTTTGTAAGACTTCATTTGAAGAAGGATTTCACTTCTTAAAATGATCACCCACTGGTGAGAATATGTATTCGTTACTAGGCTTCATAAGATTGAGAATGGGATATACCAAAAACTTCAACCAGCATGGAATCACAACTATTAACATAAAAATTTATATAAATGAGTGAGAAGTTAGAGCAAAAATCTCTCAATTTGTAGACTTCTCTAACAGATACTTTTACAGAATCTGGTCACAGATAAAGTTGCCAAAGTCAATGGCAATCCATACTCACCTTACTAAACATGTTAAGAAATTCGGGTCACTCTTATGTGAACAGGTAAGAGAAAAGTAGGATGAATCTTTAGAAATTAAGAAATACATTATATTCTCTAATAATGTTTTTGGTTCAGGGTTAGGATATTGCTCCTTTCTAGCGGAAGTATAAATTTTATCCTTTTATTTTGTCATGAAAAGAATCCCAACTGAGAAGTGATTTAACAAAATAATTTTGTTAGAACAGAATTCTTGATCTGTTTTCCATATCCAATATAAGATGTAGAAATTGCTTAAAAATTGATATCTAACACTATTTGTTCCTCCCCTTAGTCACCAAGCGATAGTTCACTAAAGGGTCTATATTAGTTTTCTACTGCTGTGTAACAAATTATCACAAATTTAGCAGCTTAAAAAAAATCCATTTATGAACTCACAATTCCATAAGTCAAAAGTCCAGCATGCCATGGCAGTGTTCTCTGCTTGGGGTCTCCTGAGGCTAAAATTAAGGTGTTGACTGGGATATGTTCTCACCTGAAGTTCAGGGTCTTTTTCCAAATTCATTTAGATTGTGAGGAGAATTCACTTCCTTGACGTTTTAAGAATGAGGACTCCATTTTCTTGTTAGGTAAGGATGCTCTCAGCTTTTAGAGGTTACTCTGAGATTCATGTCACGTATCCCCTCCATCTCTCAAGCCTTCTTTAAGCTGGCCCTCTTTAAGAGCTCACTTGATTAGGTCAGGCCTGTAAAGTGTAAGCTCCTTCTCAAGGTCAACTGATTTGGGACCCTAATTACATCTATAAAATCTCCTCATATCGGCACCCAGATTAGTGTTTAATTAAAAAGCTGGGAGAAAGTGTGAGTGCGGGGGTGAGAATTTTAGTGGATTTTTCGTAATTCTACCACAGTGTCCTTTCTAGATCTTTATTTTGGGCAGGGCTTACTTATTGAGAGAATCCAAAGAGGGAAGGCGAATAAGGAAAGATGCAATTTTTTTTGTCATTGCCTAAACATTAACTATTTTTGTCCATAAGTACCATTCCATAATTATTTACTTTCCAAAGATTGTTTTGAGAGGCTTGACTCTGCCACAAAAATGGTTAGAATGGAGGAGGGGATTTTCAGGTGAGGTTTAGCAATGGGGAAATTGAGCTGTCTTAACCAGGACGTGGGCCTGGACTCTCCATCGTTCTGTTGTAACCTGAGGTCAACTGAGTCTGGGGCTCATGCTGCCTGTGCTGCTCAGCCAATAGACCGACACAGGAGTTGGACAATTTAGAATAGACGTTCATTGTCAGAACATTGGTGATCCAAGAAGGCAGCAGGTTAACACCTTCAAAAACTGTCCCACTTTCTCAGTCCAGAATAGGGAATTTAAGGGACAACCTGGTCATTATTTCAGAGGCTGAATGAAGATTAGTGGGGGAGCTGTTTGCTTCACTGAGCCTTCTCTCTGGCAGCATGGTCCTCCAGTGGCGTTAGCAACCCAGGATCAAAGATGTGGGTAGTCTGGAAAGAATGCTAGACCATAAAGATTGCGATCAGTAAGCATAAGGGCATTAATCAGAAGTTTCAGGACAACTTTCTCAGCAGAGAAAGCTCTGGGTCAAGCTGCAGGGGACAATCTATTGTTAAGCTATAGGGTAAGGAAAAGTGAGGCCAGGGACACTGTGAGGTCTCTACTATAGGGGTTCCGATTGAGTCCTTCTTCACCATTACTTTCTTATGTACGTATCCAAACTTGGAGTAGTTAATGGAAAAAAAACAAGACTTATCTATATAGGACTAAAATCAAATGAGTGTTCCTGGCACAGGCAGCCTATATATAAATATTGGATTCTTTCTACTCTCTATTTCCAGGAATTGCCAGTTTTGAGAGAATTATTTTGTTTTGCAGCTTACAGATATTAGTCTTTTTTTTTTTTTTTTTTTGTCCTTAAAGCCAAATAGTCTAGAAAGTAGAGATAATCTGAGTTCTCCACCATTTTTTCCTTGCCTGACACTGATCTTTCTATAGCTTTATCTCCTGACCCTCAGGCCCTAACCCTCCTCAAAAACAAACAAAACCAGAATGATCACTATAAATCCTACATTAAGTGGTTTATGGTTAAGTCTTTCTGACCTTAACTTTAAGGAAATCATTATGTTAGAATTCTCCTCAGCTTTGAGTAATGGTAAAAACCAAAATGGTGGGTTAGGTTAGAGTAAAAGTGCATGATAGAGCTCCTGCTGTTATGTTCCCACTGAAGCCCAGCTCTGGCCACGTCTATAAAGCTGCCCTTTCCTCAGTGGGTAGTTTGGCCAGTGACTTACAGCTTTGATGTCAGCCTCTAATGAATGCACTTCCAGGTCCTGAAAGATGTCCTCATTATCAGATGACTTTAAGGTGGAAACAAGGTTTTTGATTCCTTGTTTGACACAAAGGCATAAAGACACAGATCATCTAGTGAGCAACAAGTGGATTTTAATATCTTAATAATGTAGATTTATTATTGAGAAAAATTCTCCTTTCTGAGTAAGGACATTTATGATGATAGAATCTAGTAGTCTAAGTTTTAAGACAAAAATATCACTAATAAAAGCTGAATGTCAATTAGCTTTTGTCAGTATCAATTAGTTACCATTCAATATGTCTATTATTAAACAAAGGACATTAAAAGGGCATAAAAATTTTCTTTATTTCTCATTCCCCCGTAAATCTTCTGTACTACCTCTATCATCACTTTGGTCGTACAGTCCTTTATTTAGAACGATGGTGCTCTTGACTCTATCAAAAAACATGACTGTAGACGAGTAGAGGCAAGAAGTGATACCCAGTTACAGAGAAATTTCTTCTTGTTACCACCTTGCTCCTATGCCTGTTTTATACAACCTCTCATTTAATGTTCACACATGCACCAAAGAGAGTTATAGTTATTCTCATTTTGCTGATGACCATTGATCAGTATTCAGTGGCTTAATGGAAATCAAAGTAATTAAGTGGCAGAGCTACAACCAGAACCCACTTTAGTCTAACTTCATCAATCTGACACATTGCTTTTCTCAATGTGTAAATCTTTGGCAAAAATCTAAACTTTATTTGCTCAGAGTCATAACTGTTCCAAACTAACGCCAGTCCATTGTTTTGCTGAAGATATTCTGTTTTAACAAAGAAGATTTTGTCTCTGTGTTGGAATACATGAGGCAAAAGTTACCTCTTACATTTCTCTTGGGTTCTTACCTAGGAGGATTATCTTCCTTTAGAAAAAAGTAAAACCAAACTAATACATTGGATTTAGATAAGCATCGATCTATTATTACAATAAAAGGGCAATTAAAGGATCACTGAAGTCAACCATAAATGTTTATTCTTAAATGTTAATGCTTTAAGTAAGGAAACAGTTGGACATATAGACTTTGGACCTCTTAAAATTATAGGAAATAAGCCAAAGAAAGTTAAGCTCCTGCTTCTAATAAAACATCCTTGAAGAAAATGAGCCAAAGAGGAACTGGTCCTTCCTGAAGAATAATAACAATGAGATTGGTCATGAGCCACAACCTCACTCTACTCCTCTTTGAAATACAGATGAGGTAGAGCAGAGTGGGTCCAGAAGTAACAAATACAACCTTATTTGACACCAGCCATCCTCATTCCACCCAGAAGCTGAACTTAATTCTACCATGAGGCTTGTGGTGAAGGAACCTGTGCGATAGGTCTATTAATAGCTTATGAAATAAGCTGTGAGAACCAAGGTTCACTGATAATTTTGTTCTTTGACAGTAGAGGGGCAGGGAAACTGCATTTCTTCAAGAATTTTTTAATCAAGAGCTTCCCGATGTTAGAAACAAACAATTTACAATGATCCGTGCTCCCTATAAGGACAGACCTATAGGCCTATAAAAGTATCTCATGGTAAATTAGAATGTAAACTTGAGGAACTTTCTTTTATAAATTGGCAAAATATCTGATTAACATTTAATAGAAATAAATATGTATCATGAAACTTGGCTGTGACTCAAATCCCAGAGCTGTAATTTCCTCTTCTGAGTGTTCTGGATCAACAATTTAACCTCTAAATCATCAGCTTTATCAGTAATAAAATGTATTCTGATACCACAAACCTCACTGGATTGTGGAAATATATAGATATATAAAGAGTTTAGCATACTATATAATACTATTTCTAGAATTATCTTAAAATATTTCACCTTCTAGAATCAATAATATATTGTTTACTTAAAATCTAAAATGGGCTTTAAGAGACTCCAAGATATGAGAATTTTACTTGAGGTTATAAAAATTTTGCTTGATGTTTTATCCTTCAATTAAAAAATTATAGTTTTTCTGTCAAAATGAAATCATGAATTATAAAAGCTAAGGATAGTGAGGATAAATGACTGAGTAATTGATAAAATCTTTGTAGAAATTGGCTATATCAAGCCTTGGAAGAGAAAGAAGGGTTGGGTAGAAAAAATAGAATAGAAGAGGAGACTAACCTGGCTGAGGAGAGGTGGAACACACAGAAATGAATATAGTCCACTTGAAGGAGATAGGATTTAGAAGAGGGGATAGATGTGGAGTGTTGCTTGAGATAAAGGGAAAGGATGTACTTAAGATCCCATAGGAAAGTTTTGGAAGATCAGATAGATCAGATAGCAAGTAGAAAAACTTTCTCATTGTCTTGTTAGAAGTTAAGAACAAAACAAAACATAAGTTTGATTAGCAGAGAATTGATCGATGCAATAAAAACCTTCCAGAGAGAGAACTATAAAATTAGGAAGCTGTGCAGATTTCTTCTCCACTGGGGTCAACTATGAATTATCTGGGATTGTCCTCTGCTGTCTCCTGATTTCCCATCTGTGACACATTCTTTAGGCAGTTGTTTCTACTCTTGACTTTTTATCTGCAAAATATTGCAATGATTACATGAACCAACATTTTGGGAACTAACAATGAAATCAAACATTGCTCTCTAGTAAAACTATTTAATAGCTAAAGATAAAATAACATGGCTAAGGAGAAAACAATAAGATTTCAGGGTAATGGCTTATAAAAGGATTTCCTCCTGTGAAATTGTTAATATATAAGAGATCCATTAGGAAAAAAAAAAAAAAGACATTATTATAAGAGGTTCTATGTGTAAGACTTTGGAGATAAAACAACAAAATATTTGCCCATCCTAAGAGATTGACTGATCAGGGTCACTGCCATTCAGCATTTTCTAGGAGCTCATTAAAATGTAAATTAAGACTCCACCCTAGATCTGGGGGTGGGACCCACAAATCTGTTTAATAAACTCAGAAGATTCTAATGCTCACTTTGATAACTACTGTGCTACATTTCTTACATGGATATGATTTGAAACTTTATAGCTCTCCTACCTGATGATGAGAGGAGCAGCAGAGGGAGAAGCTGAACTGATAAAAGACCTTCGGTTTCCATTGTTCCTACTGTTTCCTCTAAAGGAAATACTCAAGATTACAAAGAAAGGTGAGTTTTTTTTCTGGAGATCATTTTCTTAATCATGGTTTTCTTTAAATATCTAAACTTGAGCTTAGTATTTATGGTAGCTTTAAAATATGTACACATGGAACACAACAGTATTAAAGAATAAGTGAGAAAACAAGGATAAAGGAAAAATAGGAAAAATAAGATAAGGGTTGATATGAACTTACCACATAAACAACCTATGAGAGAGAGAAACTATCCTCCAACTTAACTTTCTCTTGCTTTCCATAAAAATAAGTAATCTCTATCCCTGTTCTCTGATTTCTCCTTTGTACTCGTCTTATTTAAAATATATTTTTAAAAATATTTACCGAGCATCCAGTATGTCAGGTATAAACAGGATACTAAGAAACTTAGTTTCTTGCAGATGGAGAGTGACCAACAAGTAAATTTGTTCATAGATAAATACAGCTAGATATAAAGAAAAGAAGATGATATAAATGGCAGGAAGGTATTTCGAATTGGGTATAGAAAGGCCTCTTCTGAGGAGTGACGTTCAAGCCGAAAACTGAAGTAAAGAAAAAAGGCACTAGAATGGCAAACACTTGAGAGAAAAGCATTGCCAGCTGAAGAAGCAGACAGGACACGGATAAATTTGTTATAATTGGAATCAACAATGGTTGGGGAAAGCTATGGGGTGAGATTAGATGTAGAGCGAGGCCATACCATCTAGAACTCCATTAGCCATTTGGATTTTATCCTAAATGTAATACAAAGTTATTAGAAACCTGACTTAGGTTTTTAAATCATATTCTGGTTGTTGAGCTGAGAGGAGCTGGAGATGGGAATTGGGAAGGGCTGAATACCAACTAATGGAAATGATGAAAGAGTGGCAGTTTAAACTATGCTTCTTAAGGATTTTTAAAGTGAATTGGGGGTAAGAAATGTATTTTTTGAAATTCAGAACAGTGTTTTAGATATGTTAATTTGTGGTGCTTATCAGACATTTAATTGCAAATGAGTTGGAAGTTCTGTGTCTAGGTAGATTATTAAATTGGAGAGTGGTATTTAAGTTTTTGAAAATGATTACCTAGGAAGACACAGCAGTACTTGAATAAAGGACTAGAACTGACCCTTGAAGTACCCCAAAATTTAGATGTTCGAGAGGATGTGAAGCCATAAAACAATGCCGAGAAACAGACCAGTAAAGTATAGAGGATGTCAGCTATGTGATCTTGATACCAAAAAGAAGCAAACATTCCAAAAGCAGGATCTTTAGTCAAATTATGTTAACTGCTAAGAGTTCAAGTAAAATAAAGCCAGCAGTGATGACTTAATTTGTAAACTTGTTCATTTTGTGACCGATTAGTGTTTTGTTTTTGTTTTTTTCAATTGAGTAGTCTAGGACATATTCAGGGAAGCAAGATAGGAAAACTACAAGAGAATCAGAGGACCCAGCAGCAAAAAAATTGAAGCAAATTCAGAGCCAGATTATAAGTAGCGAGAAAATATTTTCAATTTGTTTAATAACAAGAGGATAATCTTGTCAACGTATAAGTATCTCTTAAAATTAAGAAAAAAGGCCAAAACTCGTAGAAAAAAACAGGTAAAAGGCTTAAACATATGGTTCACAAAAATAAAAATAGCTCTGAAACATTTGAAAATAATCTTTATTCATAATGAAATAAATGTAAATTGGAAATATATAAAGATTCCATTTTTTACCAGCCAAGTGAACAAAAAGTTTGACACTTTTCTGAAGAATTATTGAGAAGAATGGCATAATTTTACAGTTCTGCAATTCCTTTTAATTTCTGGTTTTTCAGAAGATGGTTGTTTTCTTGTATCTGTTATAGCATTCCATCTATGGAAATGTTATTTTAGATACTGTATGAAGGAAATCTATCCTCACACAAATACACAGTTGGAAAAGTAGAGAGCCTTCGAATAGCTTTTTTTAGATAATTGTTTTTTCATTCTGAAATCATAGCAATGAACATTTTGTCCTTCATTACATTAAAATTCATCGGTCTGTCTTATATTTAAAATCTACTTTACCCTTGTGTAATTTTATAACATTTTACCTTGGTATGCTGAGCAGTAAATCCTTAAATTTGAACCCAAGTACCGCTCTCATTTAAGGAGGCACTCAAAGAGGCCCTCTCATTCTGGTTCCTGCAAGCACTGGGAGAGTGAGTGGTTCCTTAAATTTGAATGCTGAATACCTAACAACAGACTTTGCCTCACCCTAGTGCGGGAAGTTCCTCCAATGCTTATTATACAGCACTGTGCCCTCGATTGAGTACCTTTTCTTTTCTCCCCGCTTTGCTTTTTTTTTTAAATGACTTACTGGGAAATGGTGTGTTATGTTCTCACTTGTAACTAATTTTTAGCCAATTGCTTAAAATTTTCAGAAACTTAAGAAAGCCCTTCTAATTCTAGAACGCTGATATCATTCCTTATGTCTCTTTCCCCAAGCACGGGACTACCAAAGAGAAGACGTGCTGGATTTGAGGAGTCCAGAATGCGATGACCTGCTCTGATGCTTGACTGTGGATGCTGTGATTGGCAAGTGTGTCTGCCCCAGAACACCTTTACTCTTTTCCTGTTCGGAGTGCAGGAAAAAGTATTGCACATCAGAAACTGCCTAATCTTCAACTACGAATATCTGCCGGGATGTCCAGAAGGCTCAGCCTCAAGTTACAGCAAAAAATCCTAGAAGATGCCTACTGTGAGAAACACCTGGAACCACACCTGCTGTTCTGTGATGACGACCAAATCACGCTTTGTGACAAGTGCCTCCAGTCCCCGGAGCATAAGAATCACATGATATATGGAGTACAAGAGGCCGCTGAGAATTACAGGGTAAGCTTCATCCAGATTCCAGAGCACTCTAGCATTCTGGCCTCCTCCTCTTATTTATTAACTTATTTATTTAGGGGACAGATACTCTGATCTTCTAAGACCACTCCCCTAGTTGATGTTTATCGAAGAATACTAGCCGTATTTAGTTAACTATATTTAGAACTCCAACTTCAAGGCTAAGAAAACATAGACTGGGCTTTGGCCTTTCAGTTGTCTAAGTTTGTGAATTTAACTGTTCTAAAGCAATTACTTTACCTGGAAATCTGTGACTTATTTCTCTGCAGAAGTTATTTCAGGAGCTATTGAACACATTGATGGAGAAACTTGAAGTAGCTAAAAACCTATTAGCTGATGAGAAAGAAAGAATGGTGATGGTTCAGGTCAGTGCTTATCTTGCTTCTTGGGGGAAATTACCTGTAATATTGGATACCAAATAATATAAGCAAATCAAAATACAAATGACAACACCGAAAAATAGATTTGAAATCTGTAGGTAAGAAAAGTATTAATTTTTTGACATATAAAAAGTGCTTGGAATTCAATAAGCAAAAGACTAAAAACTTAACAGAAAAATGATCAAAGAAATAAGAGTTTACAGAAAATGCAGATATCTTTTGAACATATAGGAAGATCTTGAACTTTGCTCATGGTAAAAGAAATACAAATTAGCTATATTAAATTTGTTAGTGAGGTGGCATTCACAACTCTTAATGGCAGAGATAAAAAAGATTAATAGCACAGTTTATAACATTGTACCTATGCTATAGAAGAATGAACGCCTCATGTATTTTTGGTGGCCATTTTAAAGAGAAGTTTATGCACGTTTCACTTCTGATTTCATGCTCTCTCCATATTTAACTTTATTTTGTGCCCTGGACAACAGATTTGGCATTTCCCCCTCTTTCAATTTTTAAAGAAAATAAACGTCCAGTTGAAAATGGTAAGGGAGGAGAATTACCTGGCTATATAAGAATATTTCAGCTGATCCCCATTTTTTTCAGCCCCAAGTACCATATATTCAACAAATATTGGCGTCCCACTGTTTGCCAGGAATTATGCTAGGTGTCGGGGGTTCAGCAGTGGTGGGGGGGTGGGTAATTCAACCATTGCACAATTAACATTTTACTAGATGTAAACAAAACAAGCAAATATATGTTACATCTTAAATGCTATACTTTTTTTGTTTTTTGTTTTGTTGTTGTTTGGAAAAGCAAGAGCTATGGGGTTCACTTTTAAACAAAGTGATCAGAGCCTTGTCATTCAGAAGTGGCATTTGAGGAAACTCTAGGAAGTGTGGAACTGAGCCATGTAGTCTTGAGAAGAAGGTACTAGGCAGAGTGGAGGGCAAGTACAAAGGTCTCAAGATGGGTGTTTACTTGGTTGTGGTTGTGTGAAAGAAATGGAGATTAGAAGATGATGAGATTAGAAGATAAAGGAGCCAAATCTTGCAGGGTAGTTGCCTTTAAATGAAATAAGAAATCCAGTGAAAAGTTTTGAACAGAAGAATAACATGATCTCACTTCCATTTTCATAGAAACGCTCACTGATGAAGTGAGAATAGACCATAGGAGGGTGAGAGCAGAGGTGGAGACCTGAAAAGGGCTGTTGCAATAATCAGGGACAGGTAATGGTAAACTGGTGGGGTAGAGGTAAAGGAGATAAGTGGTCAGGTTCTTGATTCTTGATTCCACTGAGTCTCATGAGATTAAATATTACACTAAGCTGACTACTCCCAATGTATATCTCCAGCCCAGCCTTCCAAATAATAGGCTTTAATGTCCACCTTACTTACGAGGCATCTCTCCTAGGATGGTTAATTGATTAATCAAAATCATCATATCCAAAACTCAGCTTCACATTCCCACCTCTGGAATCTCTCTCTTTCATAGTTTCCGTTTCTGTGTTTTGTCAGCTCCATTCTTCTAGCTGCTTAAGTCTTAAGAACCTTGGAATAAATAGCCCATTGATCCCTCTTTTCTCATACCCCCTATTGAGAGCATCAGCAAACAGCTGACTTCGATTTTCAGTTTTTCTGGTTTCCTTCTCTTCAGTTACTGAGATTAGATTCCTCAGTTCTCTAAGTCAATTAACATTCCTTCATCTGTGTTTTATGTTCAAGGTTTGTGTTAATGTCCTGGTGGATATTGACTATGAAATTTCCTTTGTCCTCATACTTTATATTTCCTTGCCCTTATATTGAAGTTGGAGATGGAAAGAGACATTCTGGTCAATCTGTGGTGTTCTACCTGAAGTCCATTATATCTGTATGTATTATAAAGGGAGAAGAGCAGAATTTTAAAGAGATGATTGAGTCTGAATATAAAATGATGTTCCGGTTGATGACTGAAGAGAAAGAGATGAACTTCCAGAGCCTACAACCAGAACTTTTCAACCAGGACTTGAGAAAAGCCAGTCGGAGGCAAATGATGGAATTTTCTGCAGAACTAGAGGAGAAATCCAAGGAAATGATACAGGTGACTTGTTGAAAATGGCATCCTTACAATATTTGGGAAATAAAAGAAAGAAGAGAAGAATGTGTCAGTTCCAGAATAAAACATCCAGTGACAGTCACATATGTATTAAAAGGATTTGTATATTCATCCAGCAATTCTACTTCTGAGAACTTGTTGCAAATATATTTACCTGCATATAAAAAACATGTGGATAAGAGAATGCTGTCAAATTGTTTTAGTTTGAAGCCTGGCTTAGAGGTAGTCTTTGAAGTTGGATTGATGATGTTTCTATCTTGGGTCTGCTTTTTATTAGCTTGTATGTGGCCCTCAATTTGTTTCTTAACCTATGGCTTGGTTTCTTTAGCTGTGAAGTGGGGATAATAGTGGTCCCTGGTTCATAATAGTGTTGTGAGGCTTGAATGCGATAGTCTACATAAAGCACTTTAGTGTTTGGACATATTGTGTCCTGGATAAGTATTAGGTATTATTATTACTATAAGATTTATTAATAGCAAGAGATTAGATACAACCTATATCCATTAATATAGGATTTATGAAATAAATCATTATGTACATAAAATGAAATCTTCATTTAGAAAAGATCACATGGCTGTATGTGTATAGATAAGGAACATTCCAAGAGCATATTATTTATTAAGGAAAAAGCAAGATATCAGATCAGCAATACACATAATAAGCCATTATTTGTGTTCTTTAAGAAAAAATAACATGAACACATGCTCATGTGCCTAGGTGGAACATCTTTGCAAAGATAAAAAAGAAACTGGTAGCACTGGCTTGATTATTTAATTTTTATTGATATTTAATTTCTAATTCAAATCTATAACAAAGGACATAAACTTTCTGAACAAAACTGCACAGCATAAAATGATCTGTTTTAGGTCCAAGTTATCTGAATAAGTGGACTGCACGCATATCACCAATGTCTACATAAATATATTGTGTCAAAGAATAAAGTTTCTATGAGGTGTCCTGCTTGACACAGAGGGATATCCTGGCCTTATCTAATTATGTCTATTTCCAGGATGGCAAAGCAAGTTTTTAAAAAGGTGGTCAAATAGCAAATAAGAGAAATTATTGGTTGTTAAATAGTAATAAGGAGTTGCTTCTGCAGAGACTGAACAATCTGGGGAGAGAGAACATGAATAAACTGAAGGAGAGTGAAGTCAGGCTCTCTGAACAGATCTGCAGCATCCAAAAAATCACCGCAGAACTACAGAAGAAGTGTGGGGAATCCACTTTAGCGTTGCTCCAGGTAAGGTTCTAGAAAGAATCTTCTTTGTAGTGTTTGAGATGTGAGAAGTAGACCATACTCATTGGCGGTCAGTTCCAGGACACAATATCCAATGATACTCAATCATTAGTGAGGGCGATATAGCTATTTTCTAATCACCAAAAGTATTATGAGTCATCATGAAATCATAGTACAGAGCTACTTCATGATATGAATTCTTACCTTAAAATTATTAATAGTAAGTTCAAGTTGACATGTCCTTTAATAAATAAATAATTGGTTAGTCAAATCATGATACGGCTATATAACAGAATATTCTACAACCATACAAAAAGGATGAAGAAGCTCTGGGCATTAAAAGACTATCTTTAAGATATTTTGTTAAGTAAAAAAAAAAGATGCAAAACTGCTTTTTGTTTGGTTTTAAAGAATATAGACATATGCTCATTGACAATCAGACTGCCTCTGGAAATATAAACACACATTTTAATCGGCAGTAACATTGGGAAATAAAGGTGATATTTATTTATATAGTATTGTATATTTTTAATTTTGTATGGTAACATGCAAATATCTTTTTAAGACTCTCCATTTCCCTCTGCCAGGAACATATTAGCAATTTGAGTGCTCTTATTTGAGAAGCCCCTACACATAAACCCTTAGATTGTTCTAGAGACAAACCCAATTCTAGATGGTGGGGATAGGGGTGACCAAATTATGCTTCATTCCTGACCTGCCTGGCTCCAACCACTCTCCCCAGACTAGCAGATCCCTTCACATGTCTTAATTCTTGCCACTTTCAGCATAGAAAGCAAACAGGTGGACTGAATTGGAATGAAGAGTGTTCTGAATAAGATGGCTGAAATGAGGTGTAGAAAATATTTCCCTTGGGAATATAACAATAACTTCAAGCATTTTATCAATTTTTCCTATTTCATGTTAAAATTTGGTATCTGAGAATTAGCATCATGAATCTGAAGAAATTAACATAGAAATCAAGTTTTATTATTTGAAGATATTTTCATGAGCACAACTCACAAAAGGCTTGTGGGTATTGGTTAATCTTGACTCTGAAATTTAATTTGTCCTCATACTTTGTATTTCTTTGATATCCATTAGTAACTGTCTTTTTTTTTTTTTTTCTTTTTTTTTTCCCCCCATAGGATGCAAGATATTGTCTGGACCAGTAAGTTTTCATTTTAGAAACATTTGGGTCAGAATCAGGGTCTGATGTGTAAGCAGTAAAGTGGGTAAGATGTTGGGATAGGGATAGAGAGATTGTGTAATGAGATCATCCTCTGGGTCAAGGGGCCTGGGGTCTGCCCACATAACTGAGATTGTCTTTTCTTTAAAGGAGTGGTGGTTCACTACTGCTTCAGTGTCTAGAGCCCGCCCAAATCACAGACTTGAGTTTATGCCAAATACCAGGAATGAGCAAAATGCTTAAAGTGCTCCAGAGTAAGTTGACACACATCTGTGATTACATCCTACCATAAATAAAAGTAAATTCCAGATAGCTTAAGGATATAAAAGATTGGAGAGTTTAATATGCTTACACACATAAGATAACAAGATAATAATTGCATGATCTCATGTTGAAAGGCTCTCCTATGCAAATTCTTTACAATTTTCTCAACCCTGAAACATAATTATTTCACTATTTAAAAATTTTAAACTTGTATGAAAAAAGTCAATATATGTAATGAAAGATTTATATCTCCTACCCCTGTGGTTTTGCCTTTTCCAGAATGCTCTGTCAATGGATTCACACAGTATGTGGCATTTTGAGTCTGGTTTCTTTCAGTTAGTATAATGCATTTGAGGCACATTGTAGTTTGTTGCGTGTATCAGTAGTTCCTTTTTGTTGTGTGGTATTCCATTGTACGAACTTACCACAATATTTAAAATTTTTTTTGTAATTCCATGGACATGAGTTGTTTTCAACTTTATGCTATAAATATTTGCTTATAGATTTTTGTGTGGCCATGACTTCATTTCTCTTGGTTGAATGTCTATACCATTTTGTATTCCCACCAGTAATACATGAAAGATTCTGTTGCTCTACATCCTTGCCAGCATTTCGTATTGTCATTTTATTTTAAACTATGTAGCAGCAAATCACTTTGATTTTTAATTTGTATTTCTGAAATGGCTAATGTGATGGAGCATATTTTTATGTGTTTACTTACACTTTACTGTTGCTCTTCTTTGAAATATATCTATGAATATTTTCCTCATTTTAAAAATTATTTTCTCATTGAATTTTGTGATTTCTTTATATATTCTAATTACCAGTTCTTTATTAGATATTGTTTTGCAAATATTCTCTTTGTGATTTATATTTTTATTTATCTAATGTTTTTTGAAAAGCAGAAATTTTAAATTTTGAAGTTCAGTTTATCAATTTTTTCTTTTATGATTTGTGCTTTTGCATCCTAAGAAATTGTTTCCTACCCTAACAAAAAATTTCTATATTTTTCTCACCTTTCTGTACTGGCTCAGAACTCCAATACGACACTGAATAGAAGTGGTGAGAAACATTTGCCTTGTTCTTGATCTTAGGAAGAAAGAAAGCATTCAGTATTTCAGTTTTAAGTTTGATATTAGCTATGTTTTTCATATTTGCTTTACCCTAAGTTGAGGAAATTACCCTCTATTTCTGACTTGATAAAACCTTTTATCATGAATCAATGTCGAGTTAATTAGATGCATTTTCTGTATCAATTAAAATATGTTTTTTCTTTATGTATTAATATGGTGAATTATATTACTTTCAGATGTTGAACCAGCCTTACATTCTCAGAATAAATTCTTGGTAGTGATATTACTTATTTTATATATTGCTGAATTCAATGTACTAATATTTTTAAAGGATTTTTGTATTTATATTATTGAGGCATATTGACCTGGAGTTTTCTTTTCTTGTAATCATCCATTAACTTAGATAATTCATTTTATTTTCATTTCTATGTAATCTTTTAGTATATGTGCTGCCGAAGCAAGCACAATTTCTACATAATCTTTTGGGTTTTTTGTCAAGTCTAGTTAGCCTTACTTTTCAGTTTCCTATGTCCTGTACATATTTTTAAGCTTTTTACCTCAAACATAGAAAAAAATTATTTTAGAGTCTGTGCCTGGTAATTCTAACATTTATGTTCTTCAGATTTATTTCTGCTAGTCTCACTCAATAGTGCTCTCCTACTTTGTGTGTGTTTAATGATTTTTTAATAGATAAGCTTAACTTTTTCTCTCAGATATTAATTTTAGAAATTCTTTGAGGTCAAAAATGAAGCTGTGCATTCATCTTGGAAGAACTTACATTCGTTTCTGCCAGTCTTCTGTAAATACTAAGTGCCTGGGACAACTTGAAACTTAAAATTCAAGGCTTGTGGCTTTTAAGACCACCCTAATAATGACATGAATTGGGCTTCAAATCCAGAGGTTTATGTTCATTTGGCAATAAAACTTGGTGCTGGATTAGATGCTGAAGAAAGTAAGAAATAAAGAACTATTCCAGGTTTATGGCTTGATCAACTCAAGCATTAAGTGTGCTATTAACTGAAAAGTAGAAAGTAGAAAGTGGAAAGGAATACGTTTGGGGATTAAAGTTTCGATGTAGAATGTTTGAAATGCCTCAGTTATGTCCAACTAGTATTTGGCAACTTGTTTGTGGCGTAAGTCTCGAACATATAGGAGATATTTAAAACTGAGGCTAAGTGAAGTTACATAGAGGGAAAGAATACAAGAAGTAAAAAGGAAGACTCTGGACCAAGCCATGAGAAATCACAGAATTTAGCAGTTAAAAAGAAAGAAAAGGAACAGTCAGAGATGTAAAGACAATTATCACTTTCATTCAGATATAAGAAATGACATTGAGCTTTCTTGTTCATAGTTGATTTTTTTGGAGGATTCTCAGATTTTCTACCCTCTGCTAATATGTTTTCTTTTGTTTTACTCTATCTAGCGTCTGAGGAAGCAATTTTTAGGCATCTATGTCATACTCTGGTAATATTTAGGATGAGAAGAGTAATTCAGTCACAGGGAAGAACCATGAATGAACTACTTTATTAGGAGACTCCAATGCTTCTGGCCATTCCAGGCTTGGAGAAGATCTTTTAGAGGACTAGAGTTAGGTCTCAGGTGATACTGGCTGACTGGATACTAGGCCATTTTTATAGCTTAGTAAGTTCCTTTCTGGTTTGAAAGTTACTTCTATACCTTGTTGTAGTCCATTATCATTTGTTTTCTTCTTCATCCTCAGATACATTGCATCTCCTTCCATCATCTTATTGACTTCATTCCTCTATGATGTCCATATCTTGAAACAAAGTTTAGAGGTTACTTTTCCAGGACTCTCCTAGATTTCTTCCCATATTTGTGCCTGAGATTTGTGCCCACTCATTGAGAAGCTCCTGTGTGTTAGAAAGCATCAGACTCTGTCACTGGCTTTGATGAACCCCTTGGTTAACTAAATTTCTCTCTCCCTGCAGGACCTATAACTTTGGATCCTAAAACAGCTCATCCCTATCTTGTCTTATCTGAAGATCTGAGAAGTATAAGACTCAGAAATGTCCAGCAGGATGTACCTGGCAACCCAGGGAGATTTGACTTCAGTGCTACTGTGTTGGGTGTGGAGAGCTTCGCCTCAGGAAGGCACTACTGGGAGGTGGATGTGCAAAAAGCAACAGAATGGCAGTTGGGTGTATTTGAAGACTCTGCCAGCAGAAAGGGTGACACACTCAAAGCTTCCAGAGATAAAGTCTTACTCACAGGCTCCATGATGGGAACCGATTATACCTTCTGGGTCTTCCCCCCTTTAAAAAGGGTCTCTTTGGGAGAGCAGATGCACAAAGTTGGAGTTTTTCTAGACTGTAAGTATCGGCAGATATCATTCTATGATGTGACAAAGAGTCTCCTCATTTATAATTTCTCTCATCTTGCCTTTCAAGGAGCTCTCAGGCCTATATTTTCTCTTTGTATCCCAAGTGGAGGCACAAATTCAAACTCTCTTAGCATCTGCCTCCCTGATGTTTTTTCTTGCAATGTTACTGTTAGCCCTCTGTCTCCCTTGGTGTGAAATCTAAAATCACAAGATACCAGAGAATTAAAAGCATGACTTTGTAAAAGAATTTGCATTAAGTAATCCAATAATAGATTTCTAGCATTTGAGTTGCAACCCAGTTCAATACCCCCAGAACCTTTGCATTTATGTGTTTTTTCATACCTATTTAGTGGAAGAAGCTACCTTTAAACTGAGTCTTAACTGAAGGACCCCATAGTAATTAGAACAACAAGTGCATATTCAGCATAAGATTGAAAAATTAGAGAAGAAATATAGTCTGGGATCCTTAGGACTAGGTTAAAGATTCTAGAGATATTTTTGAAAACAAAATTAAGCATAATTAGGACTTTAGATTTGAGATATTATCATAGTTACACATGTAATGGAGATACTCTATTACTGATCCTATTAACTCGCATCGAGGCATCCTGTTAGCAACAGAGTCAAGATCTCACAACATTTAATATTTCAAATAGAGAATGACTTAATTTCTCTACATATTTTATATAGGAATGGAGGAGGTATTGCAAAAAAAAAGGTGAATATTTCAAAATTATTTTTTGAGTATTCTACATTTTCATAAGAATATTAGTTTTCTTAAAAGAAGCCCAATAATTCAATGCTATGAAATACTTAAGTAATATTGTCTTGTAGTTGCTCTCATCTCTCTCTTCAACAATTTACTGAAAAATATTTATTTCTACAACCTTGATCAGGGGTGGTCATACAATGCTGAGAAGATGACGACATGTTTATACAGGGAATTTTATGTGAAAGGCTTATCATACTTTACATCCCTTAATATTTTTAACAACCTGTAAGTATGTATTACTCAAATGTAGAAACTGAAGCTCAGAGGGGATTTAATTTTCCTAAAGTCACATAGTTGTTAAGTGTCCAGTAAGTAACAAGGATGAGGAATTATATTTGGATCATCATATCAGAAAGCAAGCTCTGTCTTCAATCCTATTACATGGAAACCTATTGTATCAGCATGACTGTGTAAGATAGTGGTCCAATTTTATTCAAATTAGCTAAAAATGCAAGCCAATTTCTACAGGAAGTAGAGGAAGCATATTATTTCTACTTTTCTAGGTATACTCTATGTGTATTATGGAGTCTGTGTTCTTCAAGATGGGCAAAGTAAAGGGAAACAAAAGGCAAATATAAGGAAATTGCTTCTGTTGAGGCCTGGAAGGATATAAAGTCTTATATACTTGTGTTTTGGGGACAGATTTTTAATTGACCATTTGGGATTCTCAAAATTTTTTTTAAAATCATCATGTGAATAATTTGTGTATGTGTCTTCTAAGGCATAAGCTTAGAAAAAAAAAGTCTTTGCACATCTTCATACCCAATCACAAGAAGACATGGGGTGGAATAGCCCTTATCTGAGAAGTGGGGGTTATGTTAGGTGAGTTGGAAGTGAAATAGCTATTTGAAGCACTAAGATTAAAAACTCAAAGTGTTGGGTCTCAAACTCCTTCCCCATTTCCAGAGGAAAAATATAATAATTTATTATATAGGGAAATGTGAGAATGTAATAGTAATTGTCTATATGATTCTAGCTCTTCACCATCATCCTACATCAAATGTCTCCTGCCTCTGCAACTTGACTATTAAGAACTATTTTCCCAAACTAAGAAATCAAAAGAGAATGAAGCATGTCCTTTCAATGTCACTCTGGGACATTGTCTAACACACAAAGATTATTTTAATTCTCTAAGAAATTATACCTGCATTTGACTTTGCTATTTATCTAATGAGAACCCACACACACTGTGAAGTTACATGTTAACATGAAGAATTATCTGGTAGAAAAAAAAAAAAAAATCCCCAGAAGCTTTGGTTATAGTCCCCTGTAGGGTATTAACCATTTTTGTATCTAATCTAAGCAATCTTAACATTCTTTTATATTCCTTATGATCTGTATAAATGGCTTTTCATTCCTCTTGGAACCAACTTTACCCTCTCACTGATTCCTTCTCTAATTACTGAATTGAACAAAACCTTTGATACATGTCTATATTTGTATGAGAATCATGTTAAGCCTTTGAAAATAATACTTTGACACAGCCTGAATAATGACCTGAATAAAAATGTCTAATGCATCCTTCTAGCCACACACACTTTGCACATGTAGTTCCCTGTACTTCAGGCAACATTCGCCCCTCTCATTTTTTTTGTTTGTTTACTAATTCTGGTTCATTCTTTAGATCTCAGCTTAACTGTTCCTTGGCCTTAACAGTGAATCCTGCGACAACATGGTACCAGCTATAGCTTCTTGTTATGCAAAGCACAGTTACAATTTTATACTTGATTGATTATTTAATTGCTTTTCCCACTAGACTATAAGTTTTATGAGTAAGGACTGTACCTATTTTTATTCTTTTATCTTCTAGTGTTAAATAGTCTCAAGCACATGGTTTCTGTCAATATGTATTCATTAAGAATTTGAGGAAAAAGGTCATGTGGTAAATTATAGGACTGGGTGGGTAATGGTAGAGTGTCCAAATCATGGGGGATATACTTGTGTCAAAACTAAAAAGTGAGTAAAGAATATTCAGGTGAAATGGTAGTTTAGTTTGCTAAGGCCACCATAATGAAGTACTACAAACTGGCTGGCTTAAGCAATAGAAATGTATTGTTATATTTTTCTGGAAGCTAGAAGTCTGAAATCAAGGTATTGGCAGGGGTAGTTCTATCTGAAGACTGTTGCATGTTGCTCTTCTAACTTCGGGTGGTTTGTTGGCAATCTTTGGTGTTCTCCGGCTTATTGCTATACTATTCCCTTCTCTATCTCCACCTTTACTTGGAATTCTCCTTGTGGCTCTGTCTCTTCATGTAGTTTTTTCTTTTCTTTTCTTTTCTTTTTTTTTTTTTTTAAGGGCTCCAGTCATATTGGATTAGTGGCCCACCCTTCAGTATGGCATCATTTTAACTTAATAATGACCCTATTTCCACATAAGGTAACATTCTGAGGTTCTGGAAATTAGGACTTTGGCATAACTTTTTAGTTATTTTAGTGTTAGTAGTAGTGAGGACAATGACAATTCAACCCACAGCAGATGAGTTGGTGTGGAAATGGTTTTCCATATTACAGTGGCAGGTTTGCAAATTCTGTCTATTCAAAAATCACCTTGAGGTTTTTTAAATCCCAATATTCAAGCCATCCTCCTACCACACACATGTCACATCAAAATCTTGGATTGGAATACAGGCATCATTTTCCCAAAACTTTCTGGCTGATTACAATAAGCAGCCAAGATTAAGAAGAAAATTAGAGGCAAGAAACAAAACAGCAGTTGGTTTGGTCAGGTGCTATAGCCTTTTCTGTGGCTTGCGAATTTAAGTCTCAAGATATAAAGACTTGGGGATAGCTCTGGAAAGGTGGACTATTAATTTGCAAATTAGGGTGAGTTTTTCATGGCACCTCACTACAAGCATGCTTGGTTCATATGACTGAGACTGTTTTAGGAAGATGGCTGATGGGGTAAGTTCTAATTGGAAGTTTCATAGTCTTGCATATCTGGGCTAGTAAGACCTAGGAAATCTTGGGCCATCAGAGGAACTTCCAGTGATTTGAAACATTTAGAATTATCCCACCACACTGGAGAGATATCTCAACTGTTAAAATACTGTGTGTGTGTGTGTGTGTGTGTGTGTGTATGTATGTGTGTGTGTGTGTATGTATATATATATATATATATATATACACATATTTGCCCAGGGCCCATTTAAGTAAAGACTCCAGTTTCATTGAATAGTTATAATTTGGAAATAGTGCTCTACAAATATGAAGAAAGTCAGGCTGTGAGATTCTTTATAGCTAAACCACTGATACATTTCTGGGTTAAGAATTAAGGGAAGGCTCACAGCTCATACTGATCCAGACCTACTCGTCCTTTAGTTGAGAATCAGAGCATTCTGCCTGAAATAATCTATCTGGGGTGAAAAGAATGAAAGGTAAGCAACCTCAAAGCAGTTAATTTTCTTGACCTTGTATAAAGCAAGAAAAGGATAATGGGGAGATAAAGAATTTGTGAGGAATGAGAAAGTGATTTAAAGCTTTAATTTCTTGGATTCCCTGATTAGATAAACACAAATGTGATAAACACCATCATTACTACATTTACATTAAAAAGCACATAGATGGGGAATGGGAAAGGATTCAGAAGGTTGCATTATAGTTGTGTCTTGACAATTTGGAAACTATGCAAGGGAATGGGACATTACCCTGAAGAGAACCAATATGAGCTTGTAAATTTACCCCATGTGAGAAGTATTCTCTGCAGCAATAGATGAATGGTAGAATGACAAAAAGGCTGTTAAAATTAAATATTTAATAAAAGTTGTACATATGCTGTCTGCAAGGTAAGATTACAAATGCTTTGTATATATTTACCTCATTATCAAATTCTTTTAACTCTTAAGAGGTATATGCTTTTTATTTTACTAAGACAAAAATATGCTAAAATTCACCATATATAGTGATACAAATTCTTGATAAAACAGGCTGTTTCTTCTCTCCACCCACATGGATTGTATCTCCCTAAAGGTATTCAGGCAGATAACTCAGATTGACTGGAGGGGAAAGTGGGGGAAGCGGAGGCCTGGTACAGATGTGAAAGTAAAATTCACATTTTTCAAAAACAGTTGATGGAGACTTAATGTAAAATTATTTTCATGAAAGGTATTTATAAATTTGTATAATAAAACGTTTAGTTAAAAAATAATTTAAAACTTTATGTGAATATTTTTTTCTAAGGGAATATTTTAAGAATCTTTGTGTTTACCCTCATGAACACTCTAATCAGCCAAAGATTACCCTGTAATTGTGTTTCTTGTTTCAGATAGAAGTACTATGTGGTCATTCCAGATACTTAGAGATACCAGGGGATTTTCTAGTTGAAACAGGAGTGTGGTTCTAAGGGTCTAAGTTTACTTGTTGCAGTCTCCTTAACTCTTTCATTATTTGGCTTGTAAATTTTCTGAAGCTAAAAGCTGTAGATGTTGAGAGTCACAACTTTAAAGACTAGTGAATATTAGTCCAGGGACTATAAATGTGAATATCCTCGGAAATTATACTATCCTTTTATTCATCGTGAGGTTAGATTGCTTTTCCTGGAGGGCAGGGCAGAGATACTAGTTTCCTGGGTCTATAGTAATTTGGGGAACTAGAGGAGGTCTGTGACGTACTTCACCTCTTTAAGACCAAAGCCTCTTTTCAAAAATTTATGAAAAAGATGTGACTATCCATCAAGAATGTCTTCTCCACCCTCAATCAGAGCCAACTACATTTCTAAATGTGCCAATCTCTTAGACATTCTATGTTTTACATAAGCTTCATGGATTCACGTTTCAATTTACTTTAGAATTGTCATTGACTCCTTTATTTTGCTCTATTCTATGTTCATTTTATCAGCAAGTACCGTTAGCTCTATCTTCAACATACAACCCAATCCAAACTTTATTTTCTATTTTTACTGTCTTCCCTCTTATGACACTAGTCCAAAGCACTGTCTTTCATTTAGACCACTGTGGTAGCCTTCTCACTGGTGCTTCTACTCTCATCTCTCTCAGTTTACTTTCCACAAAGAAAGACCTTCTTTGGACATTCTATCTGATCCTCACTTTCATTCTCTTAAAGCTTACCCTACATTATTTTCTTTATAGCATAAATCATTACCTGAATTTATATTAAACTTATTATGATGGCAAGGACTTTGAATAAATGGTGAATAAGACAACCAACAAATATTTATTAAGTGGTCACTATATATATATTTTACATGAGAACAAAACAAAGATCTCTGACATTGATGAGATGGCTTGGAGCTTTGGAGTTAAGGAACTCTTAGAATTTTTTTATTTTTCGTTTTGTTAAGATACTGAAATAGACTTCTCTAGTATCATTGTAACATGATCCAGTGAACATCGACTTTTGCCAAATGTCTCCTAAATATACAGTTTAAAAAATCAGAATATTTTCTGACCCAAGAGCAGACTAGCTTTCCATCTCAGATGTAAAGCTGGAGAAGTACCCACAGGAGGTGAATGTGTAGTCTAATTCATTTGCTTCAAATAAAAGGCAAGAGAGTTCACTGTGTGAGGAAGGATTAAACCTTTTCAATCATCAAGAACAGATGATGTTTGTTTATATGCGCACATATAAAGCATTTGGAAGCTTACTTTGCAGACAGCATATGTACAACTTTAATTATTCTAGTTGCATAGATGGAATAAAGTATTACTGTCTTTAGGAACAAAGGTCACATAAAATGTCTGCTAAAGAGAAGGCTATAGCTAGCTACTTAGAGATAAATAGAGGACATTACAGGTTAAGATTGTCTATTAATTGGAAATCTCAAGGGCAATTTTCTTATCGGTGATGGTTGTTCTGGGAAATTCCTTTGTTACTAGAAAAATCCAAGTTCTTGACGATTCTGTTTTGGGTAATGATTTCTCAGCCTTGAAACATGTGCAGTCCTTTTTGAGTACATTTTTCTAAGTTAGAATTCTTGTACAAAGATTGAAACTTCTATCATTTAGAAAACTAGGTTCAAGAAAAGATAGTTTCTAATCTCATTAGGTATCAAAAATATATGCATGTTACCACTGGCTAGTTGAGAAGGTTAGTGGCATATTTCTTTTGCTTGACAGTGTATCCATACTTTTGTAGAGTATATATGATAAATGCATTTTCCCTTTGGAAAATGTCTTATTTCTCTATGTCTCTCACCTTAAACACTGTGACTGTCCCACAATAACCACTCATTATTTGGTGAATGGACTTGCTAAAAATAAATGGACCTTTTCTTAGTGTTGATTGATGGTGAGATACTATACTGAAAAGAGAAAGTAAGATAAGGCTTGCATACTGAATATGGAAACTAAGGCTCCTACCCCCACTTGTCTTCTAGAATGCTAGCAATCATATTTATCCTTTGCCCCAAGGCAAACTATTTAACCAAGAGGAAAGTTGCCGAAGAGAAAAGACTTGGTATTTCATGTTACACATACTTTCAAGTCACTTTTTAAGTACTCTACTCATTGATAAAAATAATAAAATTTAAGAAAAATATGAAATACAAAAGACAAGACCAGTGGTCAGAAGTAGAATTTGGAGTAAAACTTCAAAACTATCATTGTTATCCTTAGAGAGAGGAAAAGATACCCTAGAAATACTGTGTATGTATAAACAAAATTAAAAAAAAAAAAAAAGGTTGGAAGAAAAGAATTTGAAATATCCTAGAGAAGAGAGAAAGAAGATGAAAACTGAAAAAGCGAAGGTAAATATCTATTCACCCATCTAATCCAGGAAGTCTACCTGCAGAACATTATCAGAGCTATCTCAGAATATTAGGAATAAAGATAAGATCCTAACAACTTCTAAGAGGAGAGAATAGGTCACATACATAAAATCTAATATCAGAATGGCTTTGTACTTCTCAATATTGAAACTAGAAAATGGAATTCAAAGGAGTGATGCCTTTCCCAGTTCTGGGGAGAAAATGTCAATTTATAGTCTAGAACTAGCCAAATTATGAATTTAGTGCAAGAAAACCTCTTGCAAAGCTATAATAGAATGTGCTCCATTATACTGAGTATACCAAGAAAAGAAAATCCCAGATATGTTAGATATGACACAGGAAAGATGTAAGGAAATTATGAAAATGATGGTGAAGGAGAAAATTACCTGAATGACAGCAATAGCTAGCTCAAACTAGAACAAAAAGTAGAAAATTCACAGAAGGGTATCTTGAAGGAAAACAAATAGAATTAATTATTTGATAGGTATAAAGAAGAGCTTTATAACTCCATAAGGAAGTTTAAGGAATGAATTAGTGATTGGTACATTTAAAAAATTAAAAAGTAAAGAAATAAAACTAATGGAAAAATGAGAATTATTAACTCGATAAAAAGCAAATTTGTTGATTGATGAAAGTATGTTTACTCGGCTGGAAGATATTTCTGTGGTTATAAAGTACACAATGAAAAAAGAATTTAAGCAAATGTTATGACTTACGGGAATGATGGGGAAGGGAAGTTATCTGTAGAGAATAGGAGGTAATAATTCTTATTTCTTATGGTAGGGAGCTATTGATAATGTCTAAAAATGAAAAGAAATATGTAAATTCTATAGAAAGTAATGAGTTGAACATGATAATGTCTGGTTAGCAGGAAGAGAGGAGAAAGACTTCCAGTTTTGTTTTAATTTTTTTTGTAATTATAAACTTTACAGTGGTTTTTTATCTTGGGAACTAAAGTACATGTATTACTTTAATAAAAGTAAATTAAATTAAAAACACTGGAGAATGAATAAATAGTAAACTATTTCCTGTAAACAACCAAGAATATTTTAATTGTAGAGGTTACCTGGAATATCAGATTATTTCTATGACAATTACACTAACAGAGATTTTTTAAAGTATGCTAGCTTAGGGGATATTAAGCTCTTGCTTTCTTGAGAACATCTATATAATTCCAAATAAAAGTAAAAAAAAAAAAAAAAAAAAAATAAAAGTAAAAAAAAAAAAAAAAAAAGCCTCACCAATTTAAGGAGAAAAATGAAAAGAAACAAGCCAGAAGCCAGTAAGAGGCAAGGCAGTGAAGGCCCAGGGAGCTCCTCAGACAAGATTTAATCCTGGATAAATAAGGTGAAAATTGGTAAAAATCAATCAATAATAATAAAATATCAATGCTGCAGGTTTGCAGAAGTTGACACTTATGGGAAACTTAATAAAATGAAAACAGTCTAATACAGAAAATTATTCTTTAAGAACATACCTGAAGAAAAAAGAGAAACACACAGATTTTCCAGCAGGGATTTGGTGCAGACGTCAGTGATCAGCTATTGGTTATTTTGTGAGTGATTTTATCCTTCAGCAATAAACTGCGATGTTTCCTTAAACATGTGTTTAACAAAAAAAAAAACTTGTGCTTCTTAGGCTAATGGTTTGCAAGCTTGATAGCTTCAAACAAACAGAAAGCAATGGTTTGAACTGTGGATGGATGGGAATTGTTTTCAATATTTAAAACTGATGAAAAACTTATTAATTCTTACTAAATTAACATATTATGATAGTTATTAATACCAATAATTAATTAATACTTAATGAATTGATCAATGTGGGACCTGTCAGACACTCAAAATAACAGAAGACTGAGAACAATGAATCTAAAGGCCGAGTGGGTTTTCTTTCCATCCAGGTTAAGGATGTATTCTGCTGACACTTTCAGTATCAAATGGGTCCCAATGTCTGTAGAATTTCTGTTAATGGAAATATTACAAACATAAATTGTATAAATATTTTTGAATAGCAATTAAACATGATATAGAAAGTGTCTATGGTCAGTTTAAACTGCATTTCTGGGATCCGTCATGAGACAGACTTGTACAAAGCATGTCAATAGCAACTGGAAGATGCACCAAGATATCTGTTCTTGCTCTGTGTGGCTACCACACTCCAATGAAGTTTCTCTTCTATTTACACAAAGAAATGGAGGATGTTGTCTGACCTGACTGAGGTTTATGCCTCTGTGACCTTGTGTACAGGCATGAACTTCTTGCCATTGGTAAGTCACTGGAAATGCTATTCCTCTGCCCAAACTGTATCGAGTGCTGAAGCATCACTGAACACCCTAAAACCTAAATAAATAGTGTATGAAAAATGGAGGGAACTGAACCTGAGGTTGATTTGACAACTCAATAATCTGAAGACTGGTCCTATTGGTTCATAATCTTTCTATTATTGCCACCCTCCATCATTCCTTCCCTCATCAGCGTTTTGCCTCTTGTCCTCAGCAGTGTCTTTCAATTATCACAGGTGGTGGTTGTAGTTCTAGATATTACCTTCATCCAAGCAAGGGAATTTAAAGTAAGAGTAGGAAAGAAGATTTCTAATTTTGAGATTCTCTCCTGTTTAGGACATCTGCCTACTCCCACAATAAGACTGTCAGAAAGCAAACTTATGTTCATTAGACTTATTCCAGTAAGGGAAAACACACTTGACAAGCTCTAAATGGGGTCACAGATGGGAAAGTGAATGTTATATCTATATCTAATCTATATTTATACCTATATCTCTATTTCTACATTTCTATATCTATATGGTTTTAGGCCCTGTATCAGATAATTTCTGAGGTGGTTTTTGCCAGCCAGAGACCTGATAGAGGCTGGGCCAAGTTTATGACATCATAGAATAGGATTGGCAATTACAGCGAGGCAAGGAGCCTAAGCAAGTGTTGATGAGTATGCTGCTATTCTTGCTAACCAAGCTCTTTTAGGTGGTTTATGGTCATATCTTTAAGGAGTAAATTGTCTAAAACAGTAACTAATTTTTTTTTTTTTTTTGGTCTTAGTATTACTTAGCGTAGGAGTAGGACATTATGTAGATTTTAGCTTTCATTTCTTAGGCATTGGTAGGGCTGCATTCCCTCTGAAGTCTCTAGGAAGGAAAGTATCTTTGCCTCTTTCAGCTTCTGGTGGCTCCAGATGTTTCTTGACTTAAAGCTGCATCATTCTGTCTTTATCTTTACATGAACTTCTCCTCTTTCTTTTCTGTGTGTCTCTTATAAGGACATTTTTCATTGGATTTAGTACCCACAGGATAATTCAGAATGATCTTACCTCAAGATCCTTAACCTAACAACTTTCGCAGAGACCCTTTTCCAAAATAAGGTCACATTAATAGGTTCTGAAAATGGCCATATCTTTTTGAGAGCTACCATTCACTAATAGGAGCTAATGTTAGAAAAATGAACTGAATGTTCACTGAGTTCACAAGAAGTTCACAATCTAGACAACAACATAACAAGACAGACGGATATGATCTTGAAGAATTATGTACAAAGTATTAGAACACAGAAGAGAAATGCCTTGCCTCACTATAGTTGGGATGAGGATGAGTTGCTGAAAAATCTTAGAGGGAGTCAAGTGACTTTAAAGCAGCAGTTTAAAAGGTGAGTTTAAGCTATCTAAGACAATGTGGGTGACCTGGAGAAAGTTACCGAGGCAAAAAAAAAA
>NW_011888889.1:248246-261160 GCF_000151845.1 Pteropus vampyrus | reverse complement strand
TTGGTGGCAAGGTAGACACCCACTCTTTTCCATGTCCCATTTCCATTCTCAGGAATAGAGGGCTAGTGAATCAATACCTAAAGCTGCAGAGGAATATCGGGCTAGATTGCCTGCTTGGTTCCAAAGTTTACTGAGTCCTCTCCATTAACTATGAATCCTTGAATGAATTACTCTTGTATCTCAATTTCCTCTTCTATAAAATAAGGAATAATAGTACCTATTTCATTGGGTTGTTCAAACATCTTAAATGAGTCAATAACTCTAAAGCTCTTTGTCCTTGGCGCATAGGAAACATGCAAAGAACAAAGGTCCCCTGATGGTTCTCCTGGCCGCTAATAACATTGACATCATGGACAGAGAAACTCAGGTGGCGCCTATTGTGATAGATACCGACTGCTGGTTGAGTATTGACAGGTTCCCTACCCTTCCCAGAATGAACCCTTTTCTAGGGCCAAAACCTAATGGAGGATACTTATTTTCAGGAGATTGAGGATATTCTGGACAATCTTAATAAGGAATCTGAGGACTAGGGACTTGTAAGTGAAGATTTTTCCTCAGAGGAAAGTTTATGACTGGTTTCATTTTTTTCTCTGATATCCAGATTTACACAAAAAAAACTAACCATAAGTTGTATCTTCCTACATGTAGTCACATCATAAAAGGATGATCTTCTACCATTGGAGTACATGTTCCTAGAAGATAAAATCTGTGTCCCCCAAAATATTGCAATGCCTGGCAATTTTTCTTGAGAGGTACTCAATAAAATTGGAAAAATGGAATGAAAAATGGTCTATAGTAGTTTCTGAAAGCTCCCATTCATTCAAGATTTATTTCTGTTTATTCAAAATATAAATCATTTTTACATATATATCATAATCAATGGTTTAATGGGAGTTTTGGACCTCTACGCTTTTAGTTTATGTATTAGTATCTGGATATCATGAGAAAATCTTTTCGCTTTCAGAAAGGAGTGAGAAAAGTATAGAATTTTTTTGAAGATAAGACATTAGGAATGATACTTGTTCCTGGAGAAAAAAGTGAAGAGGTTATAACATAAGCAATTTAATAAAAAAAATAATGCTATGGACTACAATCTCACTGAAAAAATATGGTTCATGGAAAATGATGTAAAATTTCAGAAAACTTTCCAAATTATACTTTATAAAGTTATACAAATTTATAAAGATTTTTTAGTTGACATCTGTGATGATTCTATAACCATAAGAATAGTATAAAATATTCTCTTAGAATATTTAATATCCTTTATTTTGGAAATATCCAGGCTAGAAACAAATAATAAAAAGAATGTAGATATCCTCCAGGAGAGAGATGGCTTCAACAATATGCAATGAGAAATGTGGGGATTTTAGGGGATGATGGCAATCGAGAAAAATGATCTTTGAAATTATAAAAAAGAGAAGTTTGAAAATTATTTTTAAAAAATGATTTTCCCTTTTTTAGGGAGATGTGGTGGACAGTCTGCAAAGGGGACTCATGACTCTAATCTCCAGATATTCATGGCTGTGTAATCCTCTCCCTTCGAGTGTGCGTAGGACCTATGACTTGCTTCACCTTCAACAAAGGTGACATAAGATTGTAACATTTGTCTTTCTGAGAAACTCTCTCCCTTGCTGACTTTAATGAAGTAAGCCACCATTTGGGGGGGGGGGTGATCCACATAGTGAGGAACTGTGTGAAGCCTCTGGCCAAAAATCAGCAAAAAAAAACGAGTCCCTCAGTCCAAGAATCAGCAAGGAACTAAATGCTTCCACAACCGCAAGACCTTGGAAGTTATGTTATCAAAAGATAGCTCAGCCTTAGCTGACATCTTGATTGTAGCCTTGCAGAGGACCCAGCTCAACCATTCCCAGCTCCTGATCTGTGGGAATGTGTGTTGCTTTAAGTA
This sequence comes from Pteropus vampyrus, assembly GCF_000151845.1. Taxonomy (NCBI): domain Eukaryota; kingdom Metazoa; phylum Chordata; class Mammalia; order Chiroptera; family Pteropodidae; genus Pteropus; species Pteropus vampyrus. The sequence goes on along the minus strand of NW_011888889.1, from coordinate 259,254 downwards.
GCTAAGTTTATGCTAATATTGTTATACAGCAATCAGTAACTAATATAGGCAGAACATTGCCATGTTGGTTCTTAAAGACTGCAGTGTTAAAAACTTGCTGAAACTGGAATCATACCATATATGATTATAAAATGCACTTAATTTGCTTTGATGACTAAATTACAAGGCTATGTGAAAACTTAATATTAAAATATTAATATTAAATTTTAATTTTTGAATATCTGATACTCACACTTTCCTATATCTACTTCTCCAAATAAGCAGATATCCCTCTCCAGAGAGTCTGTAAATGAACAAGCATGTATATATTTCTTTTTAACAAAGAAATTATAGCATAGTGCTCTACATATTTTTTCACAAAATAATATTTTATTGTATTTCTTTTTTCTATCTATCTATCATCTAACTGTCTATCTATATATCTATCATCTCTCTGTTTTTTCTGTATTCTGTTGTTATAGCTGCATGTGTATTCAAAAGCATACTATTGCATTTTATATACTAGGTTCCCTGTCAATAATTTGTTTTCAGATTTTCATTGTAACACATGACAGTCCAATAAGTAGCCCTGTATAATGTAATTTTATAAAATACATGTTCAGTTATATATTTAGAGTGAATTTCTTATAAACATACTGGGTCACAAATTATGTCTTATAATTTTTTTAAGTGTCATAATTCTCTACAAATATCAGCATACATTTTTACTCACAATTGTCTCTTTCTCTCTTTCCTGGTCCACAATGTTATCAAACCTTTTTAAACGCATTTAATTTTTTTTTTTTGGAAATACACATAAAGAATAGATAGATAGGTAAATAGAGATATAGATATGTGTATATATATATCACACACATACACACACATATATACACACACACATACATACAAGGCAACTAAAGAATAAAACACCTGTGAACCCATCACCTAGTTTAAAGAAAAAAAAATAGAATATTACTAGTATCTTAGAAGTTTTTCATGAGCTTATCTTTTCCTCCCCAAAATAATGACTATTTTGAATTTTAAATTTATATCTTATGTATATTTTTGTTGCCTTTTTTTTATTTATAAAAGATATCTGTGTGTTAAGGAGGTTACTCCTTTGAGATATTAGTTGCAGACTTTTCCAAATTGTTGTTTGTTTTAATGTTGCTTTTTATACGTTTTGTCATGTAGTTGAATCTTCTATAGTTTCTGGGTTTTGTGTTATGTTAAGAAAAATCCTTCCCACTGTGACATTATTTTTTATCCTTTTTCTTTTTCTTTTTTTAATTAGTTTTCTTTTCCTCTTTCAGTTGCTAACTTTGTATAGACCATTTTCTGATTTTTGAAATTGGTGATCATTCTTTAGAATACCACTCTCAACTTAGAATGACGCTTGACATTGTTCGCAACCATATATGGAGTCTTTCATTTTTCCCTTTTTCAGAATTTCCATCAGTAAGGGCCCATTCAATAATTTAAAAAATAACATTGGGGTTTCTGGTTTGCATGATGCTTTAACTATGGATTTTGCAGAAAATAATTACTAATTGAGAATTTAAAGAATATCTGGCCTAGAAATATCCTGGTGATTTAAATATGCATTTTTCAAAGGTATTAATATCAATTAATATAAAAAATTTAAATTGACTACATCGACTTCTACCACCTGGAGATAAACCACTGCTGTTAACAGTTTAATGTATTTCCTTTCAATTTATTTCTCTCTGAATATGTTGTATACATATATTTACATTAAAAATGAAGTCAGATTGGGACATTTAGAATTTTACATCCTACTGATTTCATATTATAATTTGATATAAATATCTTTATCAATACAAATCTAAATCATTTTAATAGCTATATGGCTTTTTTTTGGTTTTCCCTTAATTGATTTTTCCAGTTTTTGTTTGATTTCATTTAGTTTTTTTTTATTTTTGCTTATCTGCATGTATGATAGACAGCACAACGTGGTTTCACTCACACATAGTTGTGTTATTTGGAATAGAGACTCCAGTAAAATGCTTTTCAAATGGAAATGATAAGTAAATAGATATTGAAAATCTTTTGACACATCTGTAGAACAGAGTCGGACCACAAAAATAATCAAGTATTATTTTTCAGAAAAGCTCTGGCATTAAAAAGTGTTCTTACTCAGTTATTTGAGTAGTGTTAAAAGAACAAATCTAGCTTGGAGAAGTCCATTAAGCAAAATTACTTGTGTTTGATGAGAAGCAACTGACTTGATATTGACTCAGAAAATACCCAGGCCTAGAGTGAATATGTAAAATCCAGTCCCTCTGTAGAGAGACACAGCTGTGTTTCTAGAACTGTACTCTTCAACATACTAGCCCCTATCCACATGTGTCTACTTAAATCAGTTAAAATAAAATGAAATTAAAAATTGAATTATTCAGCCAAACTGGCCAAACTTCAAGTGTCCAATACTTGTGGCTAGTGGCTACCACATTGAATGGTGCAGCTCTAGAACATTTCTGTCATTGCAGAAAACACTGTTCTAATAAACAGGTCATGTAGCAAAATATACTAGAAAAGAGATTGGGTGAGGAAGATTCTATTACAAGGATATTTTTGTAGTCCATTTGAAGATGATGTTAGTAAAAAGGGAAACAAATTGATATGAGATGATGTTCAGTTGTTATAGGGTATAAAATGTGATGCCATAACTTTTAACTTGGGATATTGGGAGATAGAAATGTCACAGAGAAATATAAGACTTATCAGGGGCAGCAGGTACCAGAGGAAAGAGTCTGGGAATATTCTGCTTTGAATATTGAGGCCTTTCCAGAAAAAGCAGATTAACTCATCTGTGCTTAGAATGAGTCTTATAGTCATAAGCAGATTTTTCAAACAGGTTCTTTGTTTTTGCATTTTTGTTCATTTATTTGTTTATTTTAGGGGTTGTTTGTTTTTAATTTTGACTTTTAGTGATGATATTCATGAGTCCATTAGGAAGCTTACTTTTAAAAAAAACATAAGTACAATTTATGTTGCATAAACAAGAAATATTAAGTGTACAGCTCAATTAGCTTTTACACATTTATGAACCAGTGATATTACCACTTAGGTTTAGAGTCAAAAGATCTCATCACACCCCAAGGTCATCTGGTTGCACCTTCCTAGACAATATACAACTTGCCACAAAGTTACCTCTATTTTGACTTTTATTATAAGATTAGTTTTATTAATTAAATTTATTGGGGTGACATTGGTTAAGGAAATTATATAGATTTCAAGTGTACAATTCAATAATACATCATCTGTATATTGAATTGTGTTCACCACCCAAAGTCAAATCTCCTTTTGTCACCATATATTTGACCCCCTTTACCCTTATTTTGCCTATTCCTGAACATCATATGAGTGGGCTGATAGAATATTGGTCATGAGATTTTTTCATGCTGTTTCTTGTATCAGTAATTATTTTATTATGATTGATATTGCTGTGTATAAATGAATAATTTATTCTCATGTTAGTGGACATTTGGATTGTTTCCAGATTTTAGGTATTATGAACAAAACTGCTATAAATGTTCTTATGCATAATTTTTGGTGGATACATGCATTGATTTCACTTAAATATAAGTGTAATTGCTAGGCCGTAGAGTTTGGAAACGTGGGCAAATAATGCATCCAAAGTTCATATACACCTACATCTTGGCATTTTATTATTCGTTGCATATATGTGTGAGTGCATGCAGGTATGCATGCATGCAAAGATCCATAAGCATTTTGTAGATGTAACATTAGTAACAGCTAAATAAAATAATTGAATAACAAATATAATCTCACTTACCAAAAGAAAAAAAACTTCAAAATTATAAAATTCCTAGAAACTAACATGAAATATAAAAGACTCATGAAGACATTAAAAATAAAGTTTATTTAAAAGTAGGAAGGCACTCTATGCTTCTAAATGGAGCATTTAGTATCATAGAAATGCCAATTCTCACCTAATTTCTAAAGTGATTCCAAATGTAGTCCCTTCAATACTGGAATATTAAAAAAAAAAAAATGGTTCTAAAGCATAATGGAATAATAAATGTGTGAAAAGAGCCAATAAAAAGTATTTCAAAGAAAAATAATGACATGGGGATTGAGTAAATAGTTCGAGACAGTTGGCTCTGCGTTTAGGAATAAGATGCTTATTTTTACCTCCAACTCAATAATAAATTTCAGATGGATTAAAGACACAAGTGCAAACAAATTAACACTGTGAAAGAGACTACAGAAAAAAAAAATAATTTTGGAATGGGAAAGTCTCCTCTAAGCATGCCATAAATCCCAGAAACTATAAAATAAAGATTGAAATATTTAAAACTACATAAAGATAAACGGCAACCTAGGGAAAATGTTCTGCAACATATGACAAAGTATTAATGGTTTTAATATAAAGAGTTCTAACAAATCAATAAAAAGACAAAGAGTTCAATAGAAAAATAAGTAAGGATCAATAAAAGATATTTCACAATGGCAAAGATAAAAGTAGACAATAAATATGAATTTACCTGCATAAATAATTTATGGAATCTAAATTTAGGCATTAAGAATTTTTTACATGTGCAAATGTTTGTAGCACCTTTTTGCCAAGGTTATGAGAAACAGATATGCTCATAACTGCTTGGAGATAATGTATGCAAGCATAATCTCTTTATAGGGCAACCTGGAAAAATCTATTTAAATGTATTCGTTGGGATCCTTTAAGACCACTGCGAGGACTCACTCCATGGAAATAATTGGACAGGTGCATAAATATGAATTATAAGACATTCATTGTAATATTATTATAGAGGGGACAATGTCAATAGGGGAACAGGTAAATGAATTATGTAACTGTTAAACAGGAGATAAATGGATGGATGGAAAAGTTTCCTGAAATGTGTTTTGAGTGATGAAAGCAACTTTCAGGAAAATTTTAGTTTTACATGTATTGAGATTTCTGGGCTAAACAGTTTACATGGGTCATCTCATTTAATCATCAGAACACTGATTGTCTAGGATATCAAAACATTTATTACAAATATCTTCTTAATAAGATCCCACTTTAAATGTACAGTAAAGCAACACTCAAGGTTTTTGTAGAATAATTTTTTGACTTTCTTCTTCGGTGACTTTTTGATCTTTAATGTGTTGATATTCTTCTTAATTTTTTACTTTTATGGAATTTTTAAAACATCAAAAGCAGAGAGAAAAATGAAATTAATCCTCCTATATCAGCAACTTAATCTCAGTAAGTAGCAGCTTATTGTTAGTCTTATTTCAGCAATATCCCCACCTATTCCTGCCCTACTGGATCATTCAGAACCAGATCGCTGGTGTCACATCACTTCATCCACAAATACGACAATGAGCATCTCAAAAAGACAAGCCAGAACCCCCTGATTATGCCACTTTGCCCTCGAGTTAATAGCTCTATCATTTTTTTTCTGTGCTTTCACATCTTTGTGCATGTAACTGCTTCTTAGTGTTCTATAGTATGTATATACCACAGATTTTTAAATAACCATTTCCCTATTAATGTGCATTTTAATTGCTATCAGTTTTTCATTATAACAAATAATGCTGCAATAAATATCTTTGTACAATGCCTTTTTTTTTTTTCCTGCATATGTTTGAACATCTCTTTCAGATAGATACCCAGATATGAACTGGCTGGACATTTAGCAAATGCCCCCAATTTTTTTTTTAAAGGTGCATATTATACTTCTATGCTCTTCTATGCTTCAATATGTTCTCAATCTGCTTGTGAATTTTTATCTTATTCAGACTAAAAGCCAAAGATGTTCATAGTAAGGGAAATGCAAACTAAATCTATCTTGAGATACCATTTCTTACCTATGAGATTGGCAAAACTCCAAAATTTTGACAATCCACTCTTGACAGGGCTGTGGAAACATAAGCGGTCTCTTATCATTATTTGAGCAACCCAGCCACAGTGGCCTTCTTTTATACTCTTTCTCACAACTGTCCACCTAAAGTTTCCATTGTGTAGTGTCCAGTGAACTCCTATTCATTAGAGCGAAATTTAACATCACCTCCTAAAGGAAGTCTTCTCTAACCTTACCTCCTCCAAAACTGTTCTCCTGCAATAAGGTCTCATCATACTCTTTCATATAATCTCTCATAAATGATGTATATTCATCTAATATTTGTTTTCCCCACTCAAACCTAAAATTTATGAGGTAGGAAATCTCAGCTATCGTTTCCTTCAATACTCAGCACCTACTAGGTACAATTATGTAGCGATTAAAGAATTAATGTTTTAGTTGTGTGTGCCATTTGATTAACCTCTCTCAGACCCTTGTCTTCTTAAGAAAATACGCACCTCTTTGGGAAATTGCTACTATTGGATGGATACCATAAAGTGCATAACATAATAGTTGATACAGGGAAAACACTCAAAAAAAGAAAACTATTTTAATATTTAATTATAATTATCATGACCAGTGCAGTATGTAACTGGTTGGCATCTGAATGATCAACATTTGCCAAAGTTCATTCCTTCCCATCTCTGCTTCACTAGTGTTGCAATAGCTGTGTACTTTCTAAACTCTTATTTATTTAATATTTTTCTTTATAATGATTGACTTCTTAAAGTTAAATGTCTACTATAGTTCATTCTAAATGAAAACCCACAAAATTATTAGTGTTTGTAATATATTTTATGCAATAAAGCATTATCTAATAAAAGCCATTTCTGGTGAACTAAAATCATTGTGAGAAGGTGCTACTTGACTCAATCTTTGAAAAATGCTGAGATAGATAATCACTTGATGTTTATCATTTTCCTTCTTCCCATGTCTCAATTGAACCTATTAAAGGTATTTATCTCTATGTTTATCTTCATCATTAACTGGAATCTCTAAAGGCAAGGATTGTGACTGTAAATTCTATTGACAGTGATTACCAAGATACTTTTCCAGAATAGCAGTTCAATAAATGTTTGTTAAATGAATTAAACAGCTTCTAAGTACCTACATTGATTAAGGAATGTGCTAGGCATATTGACAGAATTCAAAGAATAATCAGACAAAGATTCAAATCAAAAAGATAAGCTACAGAAGAGTTTTATTTTTCTATACAATTGCGTTACATACTTTTACATGTATATATGCATATAAAATTTATTCTCCTGAGTGTTAATAATAGTTAAGATAAATAACTTTCAGATCAAAATTATATTCAAGTTATACCTTAAAAGACAAGCATGTGAATTATCAATAGGTGTGTTATTAACGTCTGTGTGCTTGCATTTAGGCTACATATAAGCTTTATACAAAATTCAAAAGTACAAAAGGTACATACATGTAGAGACAGTTCTCCTGGGTAAATAGAAATGATCCTTGTTACCAGTTTCTTCACTCCACCACCACCTGGAGATATTCTGTGCATGTGGAATTAAGATTCCAATTTAAGATGTAAGGAAATGTTGGAGAAATGCATTTCAAGAAGAGATAATTGCAAATGCAAAGCCAGGGAGGTGGAAAAGTGAGGAAAATAAAATGACAAATTACAGTGGGGGTAGAAAAATAGTAAAAATACATTGCTGATATGTAGAGTTCCTGACAATTCACAGAAATTAAAATACAAATGTCTTTAAAATGTGAGATTTACGAAATATGTTTTATTTCATTTATACTTAAAGAACATGAAAGTTACAATGTGATATCATTTTTCGACTTTAAGTTGTAATGATCTAAAAATCTGATAACATCATGTTGGTCAATGTGAAAGAAAAATGGAGCTCTTGCTCTAATACATTGTTGATAGAAGTATAAATCAATACAATGTCTATAGAAGGAAATTTGCCAATGTCCATTAAAATTTTAAAAGCGTTTACTCGATCCAGCAATTCTACCTCCAGGATGTCATCCTCCAGATGCTTGCACATATGAGCAATGGTATCCATACAAGAACATGCATTACAACATCGTTTAAAGTCACAAAATCCTGGTAGTCTAAATAGCCACAATAACAGACTGGCCAACTAAATTGAGAACATAGTCGTTCAAGACATACTATGCCAACTTTATACAGAAGAGTTTTCCAAAAATTAATATGAAATGACTCCCAAAGTATAATAGATGCAAATGGTAAGGTACAAGAATTGTGCAGAGATTGTTTCTATTTGAAGGGAGAAAAAAGGATGGCTATGATGTATACACAAAAACACACACATACATCTGCCTATCTATGTAAATGCATACATGCTTAGCTGGGCTTATAATATCTCTGGAAAAAAAATATATATATATATAAAAACTGGTACAGTGGTGATTGCCTCTGGAGATAAAAATGGTATTTATCTGGAGAGATAGAAGGGAAAATTACTTTATACCCTTTTATAGCAGTTGAATTTTATAATTTTCAAATAGGCAAATATTGAGTACCTATTAAAACCTGTCACTTTTGTAGTTTCTAGAGATAAAGCATCTACTCTCATGGAGTTTATATTGCGCATGTACATTATAAAAGAAATTAAAACTCATAGAGCAAATATAATTAATATAGGTAAGTATAAGATTTTATCTCCACATAAATAATAAAACGATTGTTTTAGCCTTTGCTCTCTTTCAAATCTAAAATTTTGTTTTTACAATAAAGCACAAGCATTAAAAATTAAAAAGTTAAAGTTAAAGATTAGATAAAAGATGTTAGAGTTGTACTTGATTTTAGAAGTTGAAGAAAGTCTCAAAAAATAGATCAGTTCAAAGATTATTGCAGTGATGCTTTCAACAGGTTCTATGAAACTAAATAAACAAAGGTGACTGTAGGTGAAGCAAGAGGAGCAAAGAGAGGGAGCCGGCAAAAATGATCCAAACTTTGGATTTTAGGGTTAAAGGGCAAGGTCTCCATCATGATCCTAATGATTTGAGTCTTCTTGACTCTGAGGTCAAATGTGCCAGAATGAGAAGGAAAATCACTTGTGGAGCTCAGTTTGGGATCTGTTCAGTTCCAGATGTTTTTGAGACGTAGAAAGAGCTAAGCATGAGGATCAAGGGTAGGGAAGCAGATAGGTTGGGGTTAGAAATTTAGTTTTTAGAGTTTTACTCACACACAAACTATGAGATGACTAAGATCAGGCCCAGAGAAAGAAGGTTCACCATGTGGGGGAAAACTTACGAGAGGAACCATAAAAGATAGAAGGGACAATACATGAATTAAGGGAAAACAAGGACTTGAGAGGCAAAGCGACCAGGAAGATGGGTTTTATAAGAATAATGCAGTGAATGGGGTCATTGTGCAGAGGGAAGAGACTATAGATGAAAGGAAAATCAGCCACTGGTTGTGTCATCTTAGGCATTCGCTTTAGGGAGGCAAATTTTGGAAGTCTTTAGAGTCTAGAAAGGCGTTTTATTAGAAGTTAAAATAGTAAGCTACAAGGGAAGACAGTAAGAAAGTAAAACAAATGTAGATTATTATGAAGTCAAAATAGAAATTACATAGGGATGTTTGTTTTGCATGTTTCTTGCAGATCAGTTAACTAAAGCCATTGGAGTACCTTAACTTGAATGTACTTTGTGGTGTATAGGGAGACATGGCAATTGCTGGGATAATATTTCATACACTGTACACTAGTACTATATTTAATGTGATCGTACCCCTCGTTCACTTGATTGAATTAAATTCCTTTTTGTTTTACTGAGCTATCTAATTGCTACATTATAATTTCTGTGTTTCTTCAAAGACCAGTTTTCTTATGATAGAATACAATAAAATAGCCCACAGAGATAAGCAAAGTATAGGCATATTATCCTTTTAGTTGAAGTAAAAAAGTATTTGTTTTTGTGTGAAAATTGGTTTGGATAGGGAAGTGAATTCTATTAAATTAAACCACAGAGAAGCTGCACAAATGTGGATGGAAGGGATATTAGGTGACTTTCCACTTGTATACTGAAATCTGAGGAGAGATGCACAGCAAAACTTCATACAGGGAATGCCATAAGGTGCCCTGAGTCATTACGGTGTCCTTTAACATTACAGCCCTGGGAAAGTTTGGAGACACTGGGTGCCTGTGCAGTTGAGCTACTATAACAAAAGGAGGGTACAAATTTGTCTACTGCTAACTCAAGAATCATCTATAAACAAGGAAGATGGCTGTGTTAGTCATATCTGAAGATGGCCAGAGACTGCTTAGTTGTTTAGTTTTTATTCGTTTGTTCGTTTAGTTTTTAAACTGTATAAACAAATCAACAATGTTTGAATGTAGGTGTAAGTTTTGCCAAATATCTCAAGAATAGCTTTAAAAAAAATGCTTACTCCCATGCTCCTGACTTGAGTGAATGTTAATTTGAAAGACAGAGCCTTAAGCTAATTTGGGGACGATGACCAAAATCAAAAGGAAACAAAGAAAAAATCTCATTTTCTTTAATTAAAGGTGAAGCACATTCAATGTGAAAACTGAAAACGATCAGGAGTGGTGCAAACTGCTCTGTCAGCAGGGCCAGAGGCCCCGTGTGTTCTCTTCTCACTTCTAGGAGTGCAAGACTCATTTAGTGCTTCCCCAAGAGAAGGGGACAAACCATTGCTGAAAAATTGGAAGAGTTAGCAGGTTCTGCAGGCTAATACAATGTGCCATTTACAAGTATGGACATACCAGAAAGAGAATTTCCTGAAGTTGAATAGTTGTCTGTATAAATATATGATCTTAAATCAGGGAATCTCCAAAATAGAATAACCCAGAAAATATATATATGTATATGCATACGAATGCTCTCTGTAGATGTCTTCTGAGAATGGCTAGAGGTGTGCTAAGTTATGTTGTCAATGATGATGGTAATTCAATATCAATTATTCCTCATGAAAGTGTATCTTCTTTTGTTTTGGATGTTGGTTTGTTTACTCTCCTATTTATCATGAGAATTGTTCCCAGTATTTGTTTTGGTGGTAGTTGTGATTTTTATCTTTTTGGATCAAAGTTTCCTGATCTATAAAGTTTTCTAATTTCTGGGGTTCAGTTTTTCTCTAAATAGATCAATATCTTTGGTCAGTCTTTAATTTA
>NW_011888889.1:234033-247536 GCF_000151845.1 Pteropus vampyrus | reverse complement strand
CCAAAATAGAATAACCCAGAAAATATATATATGTATATGCATATGAATGCTCTCTGTAGATGTCTTCTGAGAATGGCTAGAGGTGTGCTACTAAGTTATGTTGTCAATGATGATGGTAATTCAATATCAATTATTCCTCATGAAAGTGTATCTTCTTTTGTTTTGGATGTTGGCTTGTTTACTCTCCTATTTATCATGAGAATTGTTCCCAGTATTTGTTTTGGTGGTAGTTGTGATTTTTATCTGTTTGGATCAAAGTTTCCTGATCTATAAAGTTTTCTAATTTCTGGGGTTCAGTTTTTCTCTAAATAGATCAATATCTTTGGTCAGTCTTTAATTTAAAGGTCGTTTTTGTGTTTGGCCAGAAAATTCATTAAAGTCAGCCTGCTCAAATATAAACTTAAGACATCTTGTTTGCTTTTCTTATAGTGAATAAATAATACTGAACTCTGCAAAAGACAGTCTTTATTCTTAAAAAATGGAGGATTGTTAGAAAGAGAGATTTCATACAATATATACATGAAAGGTAATCCAGACAAATGTGAAGAGTCAGAAGTAGGTCTTAACTCAAAAATCCTTTATTCAAAATGGTTACTTTTTAAAAAGAAATTCTTGTCTAACTTTGTCAAAGTTATTCTCTAACATTTTCTTGGGAAATTTTCTTGAGTTTGTTTTCAGATATTCTCTAATCAGTTATTTTATTTTTAAACCTAAATGAAACTGCACTATATATAGGATTCTGAAACTGTCTTCCTCACTAAATAAATTTTGCCCAGCATTCTGTATGCATAGATAGAGATCTACTTTATTGCCTTTAATGGCTAATTTTTTTTGAATATTTATTTTACAAATGTTTCACATTAAGTCGACCATATACTCTCTTGATGAACCCTTGGTTGTTTCTTCATTTTTGTGACTATAAATACTCCTGTCTTGAATATCCTTCTATATTATATTTATGAATTTGATAAATATCTATAGACTTTTTCTAGATGTGGAATTTCTGGTGCAAAAGGAAAAAACACAGATTTTAAAATTTAATTTTTAAAATGCTGATATTTTATTTTTACCTTCAATTTTCTGATATTTAAAGATGTATTTTCAAAAGTTATTAAATATAGTTACTGAAATCAAAATCTCATTTCTAATTATTAAGTATTAGCAACTAAATGCTATTGACTTAAAATACATGAGTTGTATGAATGTGGTAAAATATTTTAATCTATACATAGATGATGAAATTACATTTCAATTTATTTAATTATAGGGCAACTAAATATTATATGCCTCCTAATTTGATACAATAGATAGTGCAACTCATAAAATGTGCTTGCCAAAAATACCCTTTAGCTAATGAAATTCTACATTGATGAAATACAGGTGATAAAGAAAGTTAAATGATATCACAGGGAAACCATTGGACAAATCTAGAAGGTGGAACATTACAGTAACTTGACCAGTCTCTTTAATATGAGAATATGATTTTAAAACAAAGGGGAGCTGCTCTTCTAGATTAAAATATACCTAAGAGACATAACAACAAAATGTGAAAGCTTCTCATTTATTGAATTTTGTTTTATAAACGAACATCTTCTCGTGCCAGAAAACGACATGCTCAAAAACTGATAGAAGCTTGTCTCATGCCAGAAAACAAAGACATGCTCAAAAACTGATAGAACATAGGAGTCAACTTGAAAGCACTCTTGCTTGTGAAATTTGAGACAATTTGAGCATCCAAATGAATGATAGCAATGTATTAGAAAAAATGAATAAAATAAATTTACGAGTCCATGCTGACAGCAAAAATATAAAATAAAATAAAATAAAATAAAATAAAATAAAATAAGAAGAGGAAGGGAAAGATTTTTCTTAAAGAAAAATTCCAACTAATATACTTTTTAATTACCATATTATAACTATCACCATGATAATTGATTCTAATGATCATCAATGAGCTAATATTATTAAATAAAAGATTATTGGGAAACATAATTTTTACACAGTATCAATCAATCAATTAAAAAATAGCTTATTAATTACAAAGATAAAAAGTACTTTTCAATGATGAAGTATAAAAGACCATTTTAACCAGTCAATTTAACATCCTCAATAATAGAACAAACTGACAAGTTTTCTGATGTGACACACCAAGAAGGGTTCCTCATGTGTGCGGTATTCTTGCTGGAAATGTCTAACCTGAATATAATTATGAAGAAACCGTCAGACAAATTCAAAGTGAGGGACATTCTACAAAACAACTACTCTTAAAAGATTAATGTCATAAAAGACCTAAAAAAAAAAAAAAAAAACGGCTAGGTAACTTTCTAGATTAACGAGACTTAGCAACTAAATGCTATATGTGTGCCTTGATTAACTTTTGGGTTGGAGAAAACGATAACAATAAAACCTAGCTATAGTAAGACAAATGGGAAAATATAAATATGACAATATATTTGATAAGTCCATCACTATTTATATTTCCTGAAAGTAAAATTTGTAATGTTATTATATGACAAAATGTGCTGGTCCTTGGGAAGTACCCCTGAAATATTTAGTAAAAATATCACGATGCCTGCAACTGATACTCATCCCTCCCCCCGTCCTTGCCCAAAGTGTGGAGATAGATACATATAAATGTCCACCAGGCTGGTTTTCCCTGAGGCCTCTTCACTTACAGATGGCCACTCTGTTGCTGCCTCTTCACGTGGTCATCCATGCACCCCTAGTGTCTCTTTATTTTTCCAAATTTCCTCTTACAAGGACACCAGTTGGTATAGATTAGGGCCATCTTAACAGCCTCTGTTTAACTTAATCACTGATTTAAAGGCCCTATCTTCAAAAACAATAAAATTTTGAGGTACTAGGGGTTAAGGCTTCAACATGGGAAGTTTGAAGGGACATAATTCAGCCCATAGAAATGGGTATTCATTGGACTGTCCTTGCAATTTTTCTGTAGGTTTGAACATTTTCAAAATAAAGTTGAGAGTTAAAATCAAGGACCTGGCTGATTTCCACATACTTCTCTAAAATAAAATTATTGTAAAAATTAGAAATATTTTTATATGTGCTTGTGGCTAAATTACTTAGACAAGCCTTATAAGGTACTACAAAAAAAGTTTTGTTTTTTTTTTTTTAAAGAAAAAGAATCAGCAGAAACTGGACTGTGTCAGTCAATTTCTATCTGTCAGTCTAGTCTAGAAAAGAAAAATAACTCATACCAACAATCTTCCTACACCCCTGTTCCCTACAGAAAAAACATCCTAGAAAGTGAAGTGCTGGTTTAAAATGAAAACAAACAAACAAACAAAATCCCCTTATTATGTTTTCTAAAAAAATCATTTATTAACTTAATAAGTTTAATGTCTCATTTACAGAGTATCCTTAATGTGACACCGGTCAACATTATGATACTGCTAATTGTCACAATCACAGTCTTGAGATTTTAACAATATTTCTAATTTTGAGTTTTTTCTTATTATGATTTAGCTATAAAATAAATGATATAATTACATTTGCCTTTGTTTCTAATTCCTCTTGATATTTTTCAGTCCTAAAGCTCATTTCACCTCAAGCTGTGATTTGTCAGGTTTTATAGCCTCTGAGTATTGTCAGTGTTGCCTGCGTGTGGACAGGAAACCTCTACGGAAAACCCAGGTTCTGTAGAAAAGGCATTGGTGATTCAGAAAGCATGGGTCACTTCTCTGAGTGAGTATTGAACCAATGCCCCAGCACAAGAGGTGCTCTCTTTTTGAAAATGACATAAAACAGAGGTCTTAACTTTAGTATAAGACTCTTTCATAAAAAGCATCCAGAAAACACCTCAGTTTCAGATTTCATGAATAGTCTTAAATTTTTTTGAATGTATGTACAAAAGTTTTAATACTTCAGAGGAAGAGAAGAATTTTACTGAATTGCAAAGATATCTTTATTACCTTATTGCTTTTTCAAAAGGAAAGTATTATTTTCTGATTATAAAGTTAAACATTTTTCATTAAAATTTTTTTCAAAGTATAAAGGAAGTGAAAATTCACACAAAATCCCACCATACAGAGACTGAATTTTTAGTATTAATCAATATATTATTCTAAAGTTTAGCAAATAGAAAAAAATAATAAAGCATTTATTCTGCCTTCTTTTTCCTGAACTGAAATTCAAGATAACTAAAAATTAAATCTTAATGTAACTGTTAATCTATATTATCCCTTGATTAATATATTTAAAGTTATTTATTTCTCTCTAGATATTGCTTTAGCAAGCTGTGTTCCACAAATGTTAACATGGGATATTTTTATTGGTGTTTAATTATAAATTCTTTAAAATTATTCTCATTTTGCTCAGGAGCTTTTTAATAGCATGTTCCTAATTTTCCAAACATAATGAATCAGGCATCTGTTAATGATTTCAAATTTATTGCCTAGTATGATATTGATCTTTAGAATGTATCAAAGTTTTCTTTGTGTCCTAGTCCATGGACAAATTTTGTTTTAATAGTCCATGTATGCTTAAAAAATAATGTTTTTTTTTTCCTACGTAGCAAGTATAAAATTCTTTCTATATCTAATATTTCAAACATTATTTTTAAGGGTTCTTTTTCAAATTTAGGTTTGCCTCAAAAATCCTACCTATTCATTCCTAAAATCTAACCAGTATTTTGGTTATATATTTTCATAAAAGTAGTTTCAGACACGTTTAAGGGAAAAAAGCAACTAGCTTTTATTAAATAACTTATAGTACGTAGAATTAATATATAATCTATTGATATAGTCACCACCCAGGATAGGGTCAGCATCCATAACTATTCTTATCTATACCTCTTGGATTCTTACTCTCTCTACCATAGATCATTAGCTTCCAGAGCAATTCAGATCTCCAATTTGTCACTTTCCTACTCTAGAGACACAATAAATTCTAATCATTTTAACTTGAATCTGGTGAGGGAAATCCCTCCCTCTTTTAGTTCAAATAAATTTTATTTTAGTTAATAAACTTATAGAAAACACAGGCACACAACAGGATGGAAATCTTTGAATAGCTAGATTTCTAAAACAAAGTGAAATTTTAAATCCTATCACCCTATTGATCCATTTAGTCTTATGAACTAATAACTCAAGAATGTTTACTTATGATTAGTTGTTCATAAATTTGGTTTGGGGATGGTGAAGACGGAGGTGGGAGAGAAGGTACATAAGCAATTATTCTGAAAGGTAGAACTACTTTCTTTAGGTTTGTTCAAGTAACACCTATTAGCATGACATGGAACATACTTTCAGTAGCTGGGTATTGACAAATAATACAGTCGACAGGAAGAGTATAATTCCTGATAATTATCGTCTAAGTTTATCAGAGTGGGAGTAATTATTGTGTCCTTCTTTCTTTTGGGCGGGGGTGGGGAGAGGGGAGATCCCATTTCTTTCTCCTGTCATTGATCTTTATAGGACTGATTTTCTCACTGCATCTTGAGTGCACTTCTTACTATAAGGTCTGCCTGTAGTGTGGTTTCCCGATGAAGAGCTTAACAACATATTAAGTTATGCCAGCCACATCGGACGAAGCATGAGGCACATATGAGGGAGACTTTTAAACTTCATTTGATATGTGAGTTCCCATCTATTCTGTTCATAGATTTTTCACTATACCATAATTACCATTTTTAATGGGATTTGTATCCTGAACCCTCAGTTTAACTCTAAAAGAGTCGTTTTTGGGCTCTTTGTTGTATCCTGACTGGGGACCCAATGATGGTTAGTGAGTCATCGAATGATGTTCCTAGTACAGGAATCGCCCGCTGTGTCCTTTCCCTTCATTGTAAAGAGCTATGTTTGCAGGACAAGTCAGCTTTACTGTTCAGAGAAAAATCACAGATTTTTTTGTTGTTGTTCTAATCATAATGACCAATTATGATGCTTTCAAGGTCAGAATCACTTGTCCTCTACAGGGGGATTGGCAAAAACACATTTCACCTTTGGGGAAAAGCAACCAATTTTCCACTGAAAAGGGGTTTTAAAGTGTGAAAGCACTCCCTGCTCAGATCATGCACATACACGTTTGTTAGAAGATGGGAAAATAGGTAACATGAGGTGATCACTGGACTATGAAAATCACTAGTCAGTTCTCTAAAAGAAGAGCCTTTTGGAGATAGGCTAGTAACTGCTCGAGAATACTATTCTTATTTTAAACTTAAGCATATACTGGATTCTAACCTCTGATAAAGAAAAACTTGTTGTTGAAGTGTGGAATTGTATCTGTATATGAACTATGGACAGTCGACAATACATACTTAAAAGCTGCAGCATTACTAAATGGGTGTAATATCCAGGTACTCATACTTTTTTTTTTTTTTGTACTAATGGTCCTGTACCAGAAACATTTTCTTTTACTCTTACTTGCTTTTAAACTTTGCTTAGCCACTTAAAGAAAATCTACTTATGGAACAATTTGTCCCAAATTCATTCCAAGTTATCTACGGTCATGTGCTGCATAACAATACTTTGGTCAATGCCAGACTGCATATATGATAGTGGTTTCATAAGATTATATGGGGCTGAAAAATTCCTATCACCTAGTGACATCATGGCCATTGTATGTCAGAGTATAACACAGTATTCATGTGTTTGTGGTGATATTGGTGTAGACAAACCTACTGCACTGCCAGTAGTATAAAAGTATAGCACATATAATTATGTACAGTATGTGATACTTGATAATAATAATAAACAACTATTTTACTGGTTTATGTATTCACTATGCTATACTTTCTATTGTTATTTTATAATGTACTCTTTCTACTTATTAAAGAAAGTTTGCTATAAAACAATATGCTGTGTTACATCTCTTGATTGCATCATTTCTCTTATGCTTCATTTAGTCTCATGTCGTTTTATGAATTTAGAGTAGCTTAGGGGTACAGTGTTTATAAAGTCTATAGCAGTGAACAGTAATGCCCTAGGCCTTCACGTACACTCACCACTCATTCACTGACTCACCCAGGGCAACTTCCAGTCTTGCAAGTTCCATCCATGGTAATTATGCCTTTTTAAATCTTTTGTGCCATATTTTTACTGTACTTTTTCTGTGTTAAATATGTTTAGATACACAAATACCATTATAATTGTCTACAGAATTCAATAGAGTAACACAGTGTACAGATTTGTAACCTAGAAGTAATCGACTATATCATACAGCCTAGATGTGTAGCAAACTATACCATCTAGATTGATATGTGTCCTCTATAATGTTCACATAATGATACAATCACCTAACAGATGCATTTATCAGAATATATCTCCATCATAAGTAGTGTATGACAGTATTTCCAGTAAAAAATTTACAATTAAGAAAAGAAAAAGAAAAATGTGGCATTATCTCTGAAACTTGGAACATGTTCTATGTTTCTGTCTCCACTGAAGATGGTATATGACTGTACCAATTACCTATTGGCTGCATAATAAAACATTTTAAAACTTTATGGCCTAACACAATAATTAATTAGCTCACGATTCTTTGGATTATTAATTTGGGCTGGACTGATCAAGACTTTATTTCTACTGTTCTTGGCAGAGCTCACCCACACATTTGTGGTCAGTTGCTGATTCTGTGGTCAGTCAGTGGACTAGCTGGGGTTTCCTTTTTTCAGATGGCCTCATCCACCTGTATGGGAGTGGCTATCTACTGACAAGGGTACCTTAGCTCCCCTCTTCTGATCTCAGCCTCTAGCAGGAAAACCTGAATTTGTTCCCGTGTCAGTAAGATTTCAGAAGGAGTAAGAGAGCAAATTCCAATACAGAAGTTCTTTTAAAGACTCTACATGATGTTTGCTAATTTTACATTAACAAAAGGCAAGAGGCCAAGCCCAGATTTAAGGGTAGAAAATGATCTTCATCTTTTGATGGTAGAAAATGCAAAATCATGTGACAAAGAGGCATACACAAAGAATGAAAATAATACGTAGCCATTTTGCTGACTTAGCTTGAATACTCACAAAAACCCTGAGAAAATAAGAAAAGTAAAGCTCAGAGAATTAAAGTTATTCATCTAAAATCAGACAGCAATACCTGGGGATGACATTGGTGTCAAATAATTTATGTCAGTCTTCAAAAACTGTGTTCTTTTTTTTTATATCATCTCACATGATGGAGAGAGACATCATCTCTCTTGCGTCTCTTAAAAGGGCACTAGTGCGTGAGGGCTCCACTTTCCTGACCAAATTACCTCCCAGGGCCCACCTCCAAAAACCATTATGATGTAAGATGTTAACAATAGAGAAAGCTGAATGCAGGGTATGAAGTCTCTCTGTACTATATTTTCAATTTCTCTGTAAATCTAAAACTATTCTAAAATAAAAGTTTATTTAAATTTGAAGAACTATCTCAGTTTATAAATAATAAAGAATATAACCACTCTAAGTTCTGAAACAGTTCATTTTCTGAAGATATGAAAGGAAGTGATTATTAAAAGAATATATAGTGTCATAAGCTTTACTTACAAAGTGAGATATAAGCCTATCTTAAATTAATAAAAGTCATAGAAACATTAGAGAACATGACCTATTTAGGACAACAGATCAGAGTTGAAAATACTGCCACATTTTTCAGTTTTATGATTTTTCCAAGACATTACAAAACAATAAAGGATTACAAACCAATCTTTATCTATCAAAGTTATGTAAAACATGGTGAGACTGGGTAGCTGGGGGATTGGGATAAAAGGGAGACTTACTTTTCATTGTTAAGTCATTTTGTATATTTCAAATTTTATATTGTGTGCACACATGTATTACCTACTTTAAAAATTAATTAACAGTTGGCTTTATTTAAAAATAACAAATATAGCTAAAACCCTACATGTAGGTGAAAATCTGCCTCTCTCAGCCAAAAATGACAAGATTGAGGCTGATAAGCTATACAGTCGGTGGCCAAGTAAATTAGGCCAGAGAGCAAAATGCCTTTTTATACTTGGCAGAATTTCAAAACTGACACTACCTCAAAATCTGACTCATGCCAAATAATACAGCCGGGGCTTTAAAAACAAAACAAAACAAAAAAATCTACAGTCTGGAAACTTTCTACCATGAAAATTAAATATTAGCAGTGAAAAAAAAAGAAAGAAAGGCAATTTGATGGTATTAGCATGACCCTTTAGCAATGAAGTAAAACTTTTAAAATGTACTTTTATATTCTCAAGACAGAACTTATCCAAAAATATCACCCTCATGATGGTGGTCTTTTAATAGAAGATTAATGTACATTTAGGCTTCATGTGTTTTATGATCATAGGGTTTGGCAACTTCAATTAGTTTTTAAATTAACCAGGAAAGTTATAGATTGGAAGATTTTCCAAATTACTCCAGGTATAATCTTATTTACACAAAAGTTTTTCAGGTCCCTGCAGAAAACCTACTAATATGTAAAGTTTCAGTTCTATTCTCGAGCAGTTGCTAACCATATGGCTATTTCATCTTCATAGTTTATCAAGTTCTTATGATGATGGTGACAAGGAAAATTTTAATCTCTCATGACTATTGGCTCATGAGCAAATGAAGAGAATCTTGTAGAAATCTGACCCCCCTCCAAAAGCTAAAACTTTCAAGAACTCAGGGTTTTAGAATGGGAATAGATTTTAGAAATAAATTTAGTCAAACCTCTATTTCATAGATGAAAAATGTAAAGGTCATAGAAGTTAGATAACTTGTTCAGTCACCCAGCAAATATTTGGTGAGCAGAACTAAAATCCAAGTTTCTCCCCAGATTGCCTTGTGAGGAATATATACATATATACATATGCATATATATATATGTATATATACACACACATATATACATATATATGTATATGTATGTATGTATATATACACACGCACATACACACACACACATACATGCACACACACACATATATAGTATTTATATAAGACATTTAAAATAACTCCATCTTCAATGAGTTTACCACATAGTTGGAAAACAAATTCACACACATAAAGTTTTTAAGACAATTTATAATTAAGAACTAAGTTGTATTACAGAGACCAAAAATGATATTAATTCATATAATATGTATATATAATATTATAGAGTGGCATATGTGTATTTATATATAGTTAATACACATGTAGCACTCACTGATATTCCCAGTACATACCTTTACATAAAAATACTGGGGTAGAGAAGAGCTACGCAGAAAGCAAATCAGTTCAATACTAATGAAGTCATGGATGAAATTTTGAGTCTTAAGAGAAAAGAAAAGGAATTAGCAAGAGAAATACAATACACCTATTTAATATCTCGGAAGACAAGGCTCTACTGCTTGATTCCATGAAAAATTATTTCCCACTAGTACATTCTAAATATGTGTCTTCATTCCCAGTGAAGAATCTCTACTTGAAAATTCACCTAGACTACACCTTTTTGAGACATTTCCTGGTTCAAGCTAATTTTATTCATGCTTCTCACTTATATCAACACTGGATGGGGAAGTCAAGTATGAAGTGGGGAAAGGATCATGAAGTGGGACTGAGAGTATCAATGGTCAATTATAGGAATGATTGCAATAAGAAAAGCTCTAGTAAGAACCCAGGAAATATCAGATAATGTACTCAGCATTTTAATAATTCTGAAAAGTCTTGTTAAAGACATCTCTTCACCAAATCCTAATTTTTCTGGTGTACTTGTCATACCTATAATCATGTTTTTATTAGCTTTAGCTAAAACAATTCTTTACTATCTATAAGTATTAATAGTATATAAACCACTTCTCTCCAGCAGTTTTACCAGTCACCCCTAATTATATAGCTTTTATTTCTATCCATTATACAAGATTTACATTTTTGAATACAAAGTTCAATATCCTTGGACTTTGTATTCAAAAATGTAAATCTTGCATTCTGCTAATTCTACTAATTAGATACACATGTAAATAGTAGTTTCTGAATAGAAGATGTTTACAAAGGGCCTCTGTCATATTTATTTGGGAGTTATTTTCCTTTTTAAGGAAAAAGTTATCTCCAGATTTTCTTGTTGCTCTAGCTCTTTACTTCAACAAGAGTAAGAAAAATCCAACCAACAATCTCTCATTAATTTGCTACTATAGTACCCTGCAGTGGGTATTTGATATTTTGATGTAGGAATCTTGATGTCACATTTCTTATACTTCCATTTTAACTCTGACTGAAAAATTGAGCATTAAACTTTTCCCTCAAATGATTATATTTTTTCCTGATTATAAAAATAAACAGAAATCTTGCAGTTAAAAATGGAGACTTAATTTCATCTTTTTAAATTTTATGTATCCTGATGAAAACATAGTTATGAATAAAGAAGATAAGAGGGTTCAAGAAAATTTTTTAAATGAGGGTAACAATGGTTGACAGCTTGAGTCTGGCACCAGGTACAATAATATTTAAAATAACTCTATCTTCAATGAGTTTAGGGCATAGTTGGAAAACAAAATCATACACATGTATTTAAGTATTTAAGACAATTCATAATTAAGAGCTAAATTACATTTCAGGGACCAAGAATGATACTAATTCAAAGCACTGAAGGCTAGAGTGAAAAGAGAATGCTTTCTGGTGAAGTATCTTTTATGCTTCCCTCTCCCCATTTGCCTATTCCATAGGATTATAG
Organism: Pteropus vampyrus; assembly: GCF_000151845.1. Lineage (NCBI taxonomy): Eukaryota > Metazoa > Chordata > Mammalia > Chiroptera > Pteropodidae > Pteropus > Pteropus vampyrus. The sequence goes on along the minus strand of NW_011888889.1, from coordinate 235,918 downwards.
CTCCAGGAAAATTACCAATTTGTTCTCTCACCAAGAATATGTGAGAGTGATAAAAAGAACAAAATATATTATTTAATGACAAAAAATAAAGCAAAGATCATTTGCTAATAACTTTGTTGGATGTGATGATAATGTGATTACATTTAAATTTTTTCCTTATCTGCTGAAGATGCATATTAAAATGTTTACAGATGATATGATATTTCTGAGATTAAAAACTCAAAATACATATTTTTGGTTCAATAGATGAAATAAAAGGGCCAAATGTTGATCATTAATGAAACTAGATAATAGGTATGGGGAAGATTACTGTTCTATTTTTCTATGTTTTAATTTCTCCATAGTAAAAACAAATGAAAACAAAAACATAACCTAGAGCAAACATAACACTGAATGCAAGATTAAAGTTGGCAATAAAAATAAAATGTCTTCTGTCATTATTTCTCTTAACTTTAGCTGTGGAAGGATACCAGTGGCCTGTGCCAATTCTCTATTTTCCTACATGTTGTTTATGTAAATGTATGTACAAAGCAACAACATAAAATATATGAACATGAGAGGAATTGTAGAGATTGCTAGTTGACAACCAAAAGTGATTTTCTCTTTCTTCTGTAGTGAGAGAGACATTGCTTCACTGTTAGGTATGGCCAGATAACTAAGTACTTATAAATGCAATGAGAGAGAAACTAATTTGTGACATATGTGGGACTGAGTTTTTAGGCTCACTTCCCCCTGCCCACTGGCTGCAACAGAGAAATGGTGGCAACACTGCCTTATTCATGTAGATGTAAACAGCGGGGATGGAAGAACTAAAGAATGAAAGAATCTTGCATTCCTAAATGACCATATGGAGCAGAGCAGCCACAACAATCTGGACTGCTCACATTGAGACTATAGAAAAGAGAAATAGAGTTTTACATTTTATTTTAACTAGTAGGGAGGGGTGAGGATGAATATTTTTTTTATTATCACTTTTTTATATATCTGTCCCTAAATAAAAATGTGTATATAAACACATTTCTAAACAAACAAACAAAAAACTGCATCATTAATGTATAAGGAATTATAGTTATTTTTATGTGTACATACCTACATATTTGAATACTCATATATAAAAACTTAAATATTAATATTTAAAGTCCATACAGTATAGAGATTATATGTATGCCTTCATTTTCACACCTGCTCCCAAAGACATTTTAATGTATAGCAATTTTTAAAATTTCTCTTTTTAATAATGTTTTGGTGATATCACTTTGATGTTCACTGGATATAGTGGACTTTCAATCTTTCAACAAATAAATGAGTTTAAGAATCGAGTCACACATACTTTGTTTTGATAAATCTCTTTTGAAATTCCGAAGAAAGATATGTTTTATTTAATAAAACCTTTTTTAATTTTGCGAAGTTTCAAGAAATACATATAAAGTTTATTCTTAGTAGACAATTATACTAAACTGAAAATTGTTTGACGTGTTTTTTGCTACACTGAGTAAAATAGATGATGTATTTAGCTAAAAACTTTTGAATCATTGAATCTTTTTCTTGTGATCTCTAAATAAAATATGTGAAAAGTCAGAAGTAAATATTTTGTGGTTAGGAGAAATAATGTCTAAACCCAAATGTCCATTGTTAGGGGTCTAATATATATAATATATAATATGTCCATAAAACTATACAGGGGGCAGCTGAAAAGGGAATGAGGATGATCTCAAGAGACTAACTAGGAAGAACTCCAAGACACATCATTAAGTGAAAAAGTAAGGTGCGGAATGGGTTATAGTCAGCCCTCCATATTCATGGGTTTCACATCTTTGGTTTCAACCAAATGTGGGTGGAAAATATTTTTTAAAAATGTTGCTTGATTGCTGATGTGTACCGTGTA
>NW_011888889.1:208017-233983 GCF_000151845.1 Pteropus vampyrus | reverse complement strand
TGTTTTTTGCTACACTGAGTAAAATAGATGATGTATTTAGCTAAAAACTTTTGAATCATTGAATCTTTTTCTTGTGATCTCTAAATAAAATATGTGAAAAGTCAGAAGTAAATATTTTGTGGTTAGGAGAAATAATGTCTAAACCCAAATGTCCATTGTTAGGGGTCTAATATATATAATATATAATATGTCCATAAAACTATACAGGGGGCAGCTGAAAAGGGAATGAGGATGATCTCAAGAGACTAACTAGGAAGAACTCCAAGACACATCATTAAGTGAAAAAGTAAGGTGCGGAATGGGTTATAGTCAGCCCTCCATATTCATGGGTTTCACATCTTTGGTTTCAACCAAATGTGGGTGGAAAATATTTTTTAAAAATGTTGCTTGATTGCTGATGTGTACCGTGTAGTAAGGCCTGTGATACTTGCATCTGTACTGAGCATGTAAGACTTTTTCCTTATTATTCCCTATTTTAGTTGGGAATAGTTGTTATACTATTCCCCAATAGTTGTTATACTCTATTGGGGAATTATTATTCCCCAATAGAGTATAACAACTATTTACATAATAGTGACATTGTATTAGATATCTAATCTATTAGTAATCTAGATATGATTTAAAGTATGCTAGAGGATGCTCATAGGTTATATGTAAGTACTCCACCATTTTATATAAGAGACTTGAGAATCCTTGGATTTTGGTATCTGTGGGGGACCTGGAACCAATCCCCCAAGAAGTCTAAATGAAAGACAGCTACATAAAAAACACTGCATTTACATAAAAAAAGAACAGGAAAGATAATTTTTCTGGTTTTTGAACTCCATGAATAAATTATTAAATAGTTTTATAAATACATTAATTTTTTTTAAAGTTGTGCTAAGATAGAACTGTAAGAAGAAGCATTTAAAAAATAGAACTCGTTTCATTTCAGAAATAGTTACTAAATTATTTTACCGGTAAGTAATCTTTTAAATAAAAAAATAAATATTGAACCTTAAAATAAATGAAAGATGGAGGGAGACAGGAAGAAACTTAACTTCATAGTATCCTAGTAACCCTTTTTAAAAAGAATACTTCAGAAGTATTTTTAGAGTACTCGCTTTCACTATTATATCGATGTCTCATCTATCCACTCAGGCTTTCACATTTTTGTTTATTACAGATGAATTTGCCATCTAGCACTTTTTTAACCTCTTCACAATTTCTGTTTCTACCATTCCTCTCGATTTGCTCATTATTCAGCAGGGTCTGAAAGGAGCAAGATTTTTTTTATGACACAAAGGCCCACCTATTAGGACATTTTTTAAGTCAAAGCGATTCTCCTTCCTGTCCTTCCTGGAGGAGACTGTGCAGGAAGCTTAAATCTATACGATTTTTTAGTTGTTTTATCACATCTTCCCAGAGAGACTTATTCTTTAAATTGGAGTGTCCTCCTGACTTCTCAGATTATTAGACATGAGCATATTCAATTTAGAATCAAAGGCACTTGAGAAAACTGTTGTTTTTTTTATCTTTACAAATATATCCTATCCATTTTCATTCACCCCAGCTCATGCAAGGAAATAGGGTTATTATAGCACATATTTTGAGACTATTTTAACACTTTCTGTGACCATAGGTTTCCTTCCAGGAAGATTTTGCAATTTCTTTTCAAAAGAATTTGATTACACAGATAAGAGCTCACTTGATAGTTTTCAAATATTGTTACTTGGGTTTTGCTTCTAGATATTAACATTTTTATAATTCGCCTTAATAAAAATAATACCTATTTCTAGCCAGTCACAGTAAATAAAAGAAGCCAATTTTCTTTCAGCTATCTACACTTGGCTTAGTTAAGGCGATTGATTTGTACAGAAGAATCCCAAACTAGCTGAGTAATAACATTTTCAAAATTTTTTTCAGCAAACCTCAAGAATGAAGATCATACTGTCCGGACAGTCTTCAACATCAAAACACAAATTTTAAAATTTTACAGTGTTAATTAGTCATTAAGCCATATTGATTTTTACCTAAACATCTCCGATTTGAACTACTATAATAGCCTTGCCTCCCACCTCTCTCCATCCAATTCATTCTTATCAAATTCATCTTTCTAAAATTCTACTTTCATCATGTCATCATCTGACTCTCTAAACCTTTCAATAAACCTTCACAGTGATTTTAATAACAGTTATTTTAAAAGATTGAACTGGTAAAACATCAATTTATCAATAAGCAAGGGTTGGTTAAATAAATGAGAGTATTAAAGGCTTTTATAGAACTAAAGTCTAGTTTCTTTTCCTTTTCTTGCTTGCCATCTGAACTGAGTTCGTTGACAGAATTAACTATTTGCTCAATTTCCTTGCAATGATTTTAAAACATGGCCTCATTTTTTTTTTTTTTTCTACCCATCCTTCTGAGAGAACCCAGCCACCTTGTCATGAAAATAGTCAACCCTGCAGAGAGGTTCCCATGTGGAAAGGACTTGCTAGCTTGCATAAGCCAATTTGGAAGTATATCCTCTAGCCTTAGTGAAGCTTTCAGATGATTTTTAGATCTCCAGTCTTGAGTCTTCCAGCTGAAGACCTAGATGTGGAACAAAGCCAAGCCACTGTGCCCTGTCTGAACTGACCTGCCCATATCTATGAAGTAATTAGTTATTATTATTATTTTAAGCCAGTAAAGTTTAGGTGCAATTTGTTACACAGCAATAATAACTAATACATTCCTTAAAACTTATTCTGTCACAGTGCTAGACAATAAGGACCCCAAAATAATTAAGGCAATTTTTACCTTCAATAGTGTCTGATCCTTTCCATAATCTACTTATCAATTTTTTTTTTTTTTTTTGTCCTGCTGAAGGGCTTCTGGCCTTGGGCTTTGTTACTCTAGATAGGTAATTTAAAGCTCCTGGTTTTATAATTTTATTTTATATCATACTTTTATATTTTATATATGTTTATATTATGACTTTATTTTATATCTTACTATATATGTGTGTATGTATGTCTGCATGTGTGTGTGTGTGTGTGTATAAAATGGCAAAAACTTATTTTTAGAAAAAGTAGAATGTTTCAAATATTTTAGATCTTTATATATAAAATATTGTATTTTTAAAAAATAGTCACTTTTATAAAGCTATGCATGCTTATTCTAAGATATGTAAGTGTGAGAAGATAAATTTTAAAAGAGTATATAATCTTGACTCATATAAATATGAAATAAAATGAGGGAAGATTTTTTTAACCTACTAATTTATGAAGGAATCAATAAAATATTACAACTGGTTCAAGGAGAATTCAATGTTCTACACATATAAGTCAAATAAGCAATGTTGTAATGAATTTACAAATAAATGCAAGAACTAGCAGAATTGGTCAATATCTACACTGCAGTATTCAATTACATTTTACCAGACACAATTTGTATTCCTATGGACAAGATTGATTTACAATACTATTATTCTTTTTTGCATGATATTGCCATTTTTTTAGAGGATGGAGGCCACTGACTTGCAAGATATTCACAAGTCTGCATTTGTCTAATTGTTTCCTCAGGATTAGATTCGTAATGAACATTTTAATAACATTATTTGCCAGGTGATGTTGAGACTAGTATGATATAAATACCTGTCCTTGTTGGACAGGTGCCTGATATCCAATTTGCACTTTTAGAGACAATGCTCCAGTGACTAACTTTTCACACTTGTGTGATCATATCTTTGGGACAATAGTTCTGAACTTAAAGAAGCATAAATATCAACTGGGAAGCTTATTGAAATTGCAGATTATCATAAATTACAGATAACTCTAGGTATTTTAATTTAATGAATCCTAAGTAGAGCTTAGGACTCTACATTTCTTATTATCCCTCAAGATTTTTCAGTTCATGCTGAAAGGAAGAGCATATTTGAAAAACCACTAACATAGAGAAAATTACCTCAATAGGCTTATGGAGCAAAGCCTGCATGCATTGTACATTTTAACACATTTCCAACCTATGTACCACAAGGCGCCAATTTCCCTAAACCACAACCAGCAATGCTTTTTGTTATTTTTCTGCATTTATTTCTAATTTACAACCTCTTTTACCTTTGGAGTAACATTTTCACATGTCAATTATTTTTTTTTCTGATTAAAAACTAATGCAATTACATAGATTTATAAAATGTTTATATTTTTATTTTTACCTAATAAATAAATAAATTAATTAATTAAGTGAATTGGAATGGTCTCACTAGAAGATTAAAATGTAGTTTTATTTTTTATAATATAGCTTATTTTTATATTTTATAATATATTTATATGTTTATATTTTAAATTTTGAAATTTATAATATATTTTTATTTTTTTTATTTTTTATAATATAGCTTTTCCCTCAAAAGAAAGAGTTTTCGACTTCCATTCATTATTTGCCAAACACATAGAGTGCTTACTGAGTACTGGGTACTATGCTAAGTGCTTTACAAAAATTGATTTATTTAACCATCCAAAAAACCTTATAAAGTAGATGCTATGATCATCCTTGTTTTCAGATAATGAAACTGAAGTATAGAATAGTCAAGTAGTTTTCTCAAAAACTTGCAAGTAATAAATAGTGGAGTCAAGACTCAAATTTATTGGGGAGCAAGAAGGCAGAGAATCTTTGCTGTGTATTCAAGGGTTTCAAACTTGTCCAAGTCTGTCCAAGACGTGAATGAGTAGTCTGACTCTCACCCACAATGTTTGCCTGAGTATTAGCATAGATGTTCCCCTCCCCCTCAAGATGCAGGGGAGTGTTCTGAGCTCTCAGAAGAGGTGAAGAATGGAAAAGAGACTTTTGGAACAGGAATACATTCTCATTTCTTTAAGAAATCACTGTGGGTCCAACACTGAGGATCAAAGGGAGCCAAGAACAGTTTTAGTATTGCAATGTTTTTATACTTTTAGGGGTCTCAGCCTGGGTGGGAAGGTATTTTCTCAGAGAGGCAGCACTGGGGAAAAGATAGGTGCCCAGAAGAGGTAGAGAAGAAGTGAGCATGGATTTGTGTCATTCTTGAACACAAAGGAAATATTCCATGAGGATTTTCTATTCATTTAGAAAAGCTTAGGCATATACTTTTTATTTTTTCCTAAATTAAGTGATCCTTATTATGTTATGATGGGACATCAAACATACTGTTCAAACTATTGTATAATATACTGGTGTTATCCATAAATATTTTATATCATGACTTTAAAATTTTAAGTATTCGAATGTGTCAGATTTTTTTTTTTTTTAACTGTCTAGTTACTTGATCAGGTACTTTCAAAATTACTTGGAGAAGAATCTATACAGGTCAGGTTCTAGAGAACAGGTTGAGGAGGCTGAGTAAGATGAGCTGATAAATTGTAGCTATAAAAAGCTAATGACCCTCATTTTACCCACAGCAGATAGACTCCAGGGTCTATGCAGCTGTGCATTTTCCACCACTCAGTGAGCTCCAGAGATGCTGAAATCGTGGCGACAAAAATGTATCTGACAAATGGAGTTGGGACAAAGGTGATTGGTGAAAATTCTAAAGACAAGATGGGAACAAGTAGCAAAGACAGTTTAGGAGCAGATAATTGTATCAGCAGTTCTTGCATTCAGTGTAGCAATACTGGAATTTGTCTTGTTCTACTGTGAGATAGTTACTTTGCTACTAACGATAAAGTACTAAAATTGTAAATTATGTTTTATATAAATTAGAGCAGTTATCCCTGCAGTACCTTATTGTCCTGAATTTCTTTAATGGGACGTAAGAGGCTCTCAGCTCATACATATGCTTGTGAAAAAGATAATTTTCTGGTTTATATGATGTTATTTCAAGTGTTCGAGGAACTCCTTTTGATCCCCAAACTCTCACTCCTCAACACACTCCTATCTCTTTAAAACCTCCTACATATTGATATCTTATTTTCTCTTTCACTTAAGATTTTACATTTAAAATTTTGGATGTATTAAGTCAGGTAAGAACTACACAGAAAACACTAAAAACTCAAAATTTCCACAAAATGAGTTGAAGTTTAATAGTTATAAGCTGTTTAATTAATTAAATAACAAAATATTACTAGGAGAGGATAAGCCTTGGCGAGGTATGGCACTGGGTAATTAGAGAGCAGCAAGTTTATTCTTGGAACTTTGGGAGTGACAGGAGTTGGAAGAATACCAATGAATGAAGGCCATCAAAGACCAACGACCTGCTTGGCATCCAGAGTCATGGAGTGGAGCACAGCACTAGAATGAATTTGAATGTTGGCTTTAAAGTGTGGCTTTAGAAAGCTTCGGAACTTTTCATTTTGTTTCCTGGTTGGTAAAATAAGGTTTTCAAAGGAAAAAAAAATACATACTATTAATATTTTTAAGATTAATATTTTTATGCTGGTAGAAGCATAAATTGACAAGTGTTTCTGGAGCTCAGTTGACCAATATATGGATTTTTAAAATTAGTATCCATGCCGGGATGCTAATTTTCCAGGAGGATATACCATTTTTACCTTTGCTACTAATTATTGCATTCAATCTCTGCAAAGTTTAATGTTAACATAGATTTGTTTGTGGTTGAGATGCATATGTTTTTTATCTACTAAAAAAGATAATCCAAACATTATGGTTTATTGCTTTGTAAGACATTAACCAGATTTTGCAAAAATCTAACCTACCAATCTTCTTCTAATTTTTTTCCACCCTAAATGTATATAAGTACCAAGTTTTCTAAATCCTCTTGGAACTAGCTCAGTGTTCTTACTGATTTCCTCATGAATGAGTTAAAACATTTTTGATAAATATTCAATTTATATTTTTATGAAGGCTATGCTTTTAACTTTTAACAATAGGTTTGTTGACATTTTGACATTAGGTTTATTATAAATATTGTTTAATAAATGAATAACAACAAAAAAAGAACACTAACCTAAGGTAGTATCATTTCTTCCAAATAAAAGAAAAAAAAAAACCTAGCAAACTGCTATCTTTTTTCAAAAAATATTCACTCATGAATTTTGCATTTTTTTCTATCCCTGAGTTAATGATATCCATATGTCCACAGGGCCCAGAGCAATGAATTATCTAAACTTTCATGAATTACTAATTTTGTTCTATCTGAATCTCTTTGAATATTTATCCTTCGATTTTCCTCAGTCTTTAAGAAATGTTTTTCATAAGAGATCACAATTCATTTTCATTGTATATAGTATAAAACAACAGAGAATATGGTCCCTTTATATCCTTGGGTATAAAAATTGCAATGTGAACTGCTCTATTAAGAAGTTGCAAATATTTTATTCACCAAAACAAAGTGTCTTATAAGACACAAACATACGTTCTTGAATCCTTTAGATATAAAATAGCATACAAAGAACTTTGTGCATCAATGTATACTATGTTTCCTCTAAGAACTATATATTAATTTACAGAGGGTAAACAAATATAGATTTCAAATAATATTAGTCTGTTTGGGCTACAATAACAAAATACCATTTCCAGGGTGACTTAAACAACAAAATTTATTTTATCACAGTTCTGGAAACTGGAAGTCCAAGATCAAGGTCCTGGCAAATTCAGTTTTCGCTGATAGCTTTCTTCTGACTTGTAGAAGGCATCTTCTTGATATGTCTTCAGATGGCTTTACTGGATGCATGTGTGGAAAAGACAGCTCTGGCATCTCTTTTCATAAGGACACTAATCCTATCAGATCTAGGCTCCACCCTTGTGATATCATTTACCCTTAATTATTTTCTTCTGAGACCCCTTTTCCAAATACAGCCACACTGGGAGGGTGGGATGGGCGGGGCGGGGGAGGTTAGGGCTTTGACATATGAATTTGGGGGGGATACATTCAGTCCATAATACAATTATTTAAGTAGGTTTTAAAATACCTGAAGTCATTCTTTGTTTTTTGGGGGTAACGGAGAAGTAAACACTAAAAACTCATTTTGAAACTCAGTAAGGTTTTACTAATTGTAGGAAGTACTAGGCTAAGGCAAGAGTATACTTTCACATCGTTTGCTCTTCTTCATCATGAAAATTAATAGCATAACATTTATATCAGTGTTTAGCAAATGGTGGTTTACTTTTCTGCATATGTAAGTTTTAAACCAAATAGAAGAAAATACTTCATAAATACAGAGAGACTAATCTATAACTTCCAATCTACTTTATTAGGAGGTTAAAAGAAGTAGTTCAAGCATATTTTGTTTTCTCAGTGAATTAAACATTTTCCTATGATCAATAAATATTTTCCTCTGATCATTAAACACTCTCACGCTACAAACATGTACCTATCTTTCTTTTTACCTCACAAAACAGGTACTTAGCTTTCTCCTTGGCTTTGATATGGAACAAAACTTTGTCAAACAAAACAAAACCAGGGTAATATACATACTTTCAGTGAAACAACATTAAAACTAGCACAATGAACATAAAACAATGTGTATGACATTTTATTTCCTCTTTATAATAAGACAAACCTTTTTTTGTTCTCTCTTTCAATGTTGGTATAAACAAACAAGCTTGACCTAAAGTACAGATTTGACTTGAAAGTATAAATGCATTATATGAAAATTTAAACAATTGATCTATTTTCTTTAATTTTTAAAAGTTTAATAAACAAAAACAAAGTAATGGACATTAAAGCATTTCTTTACATCATAATAAGTGGATTAAATAGAAATTAAATACAAAATTAAATATAATTTATATAAATTTATAAATTATATATTAAATATAATTTAAATAAAGTAAATATAATTAAAATGATTAAATATAATTAAATATTAAATCAAATATACTAAAAATTAACCTAACACACATTTAAATGAAAGAAAGACAGCAGTGGGAGTTGGTAAGCACCACATATTAGATAGACTTGAACCTTAGAGCACAGATAATTCAGTGCACAAATGGGATATAAAAGATAAAAGGAAGAATATTGTTGAGACCCAGAAAACTAATTTACTCTGAATGAATATCAAAATCAAGAGCTCAGTGGAATCCCTACATTTAAAACTAGCTTCTTCTCATATATATATATAGAGAGAGAGAGAGAGAGAGAGAGAGAGAGAGAGAGAGAGAGAGAGAGAGAGAAACCACTAAAATTTTTATTCTTTCTCTTAACTTTTTTTAAATTAAGGTTTTATTTTTAGATTTGCAGCAAAACTGAGAAGTAAAAGATTTCTCACATACCTGTTGTCCCCACATATGAATAACCTCTCCTACTAACCACATCTCCCACAAGAGTAGTGCATTTGTTATAATTGATAACCCTACATTGATACATCATAATCACCCAAATTCCATAGTTTGTATTATGAGTTATTCTTATTGTGTATTCTGTGGGTTTGGATAAATGTATAATGACATGTTCATTATTATGGTATACAGAATATTTTCATTGCTCTAAAAATCCTCTGTGTCGTGTGTATGTATCCATCCCCCACCCCTAACTACTGGCAACCACTGATCCCTTTTAACTGTCTTTATAGGTTTGCCTTTTCCAGAATACCATATAGTTAGAATCATACAGTATGTAGCCTTTTCAGATTGGCTTTGTTCACTTAGTAATATTCATTTAAGCTTTCTATATGTATTTTTTTATGGCTTAATAGCACTTTTTTGTAACATTGAATAATATTTCATTGTTCGGAGGTACCATAGTTTATTTATCTGTTCACCTACTGAAGGATATCTTGTTGCTTCTAAGTTTTGGCAATTATGAGCAAAGCTGCTATAAACATCCATGTGTAGGATTTTGTGCAGATGCAATTTTCACTTCTTTTGGATAAATATCAAGGAGCACAATAGCTGAATCCTTTGGTAAGGTTATGCTTAGTTTAGTAAGAAACCACTGAACTGTCTTCCAAAGTGACTACCATTTTGCATTTCACTAACAATGAAAGAAAGTTTTTGTTTATTTGTTTGTTTTTTCTGCTCCACATCTTCATCAACATTGGGTGTGTCAGTATTCCAGATTTTGGCCCTTTTAAGAGGTGTATAGTGATATCTCATTTTGTGGTAACTTTTATTTCCCTGATGACATATGATTGGAGCATCTTTTCATATTCTTATTTTCCATCTATACATCTTCCTGGTGGTGTGTCTGTTAAGGTCTTTGGTCCATATTTTAATCATTGGTTTGTTTTCTTATCATTGAGTTTTTAGAGCTCTTTGTATATTTTGGATAACACTCTTTTATTAGATGTGTGTTTTGCAAATATTTTCTCCCAGTCTAGGGCTTTTTTCTCCTTAATATTGTCTTTCTCCAAAAAGTTTTTAATTTTAATAAAATTCAGTTTATCAGTTTTTCTTTCATGGATTGTGCCTTTGGTTTTGTATCTAAAATATCATTTGCACACCCAGAGTAATCTCACATTTTTTTTTTTCCTATTTTACTGTTTTGGAGGTTTATGGTTTTGTGTTTTACATTTAGGTCTGTAATCCATTTTGAGTTAACTTTTGTTCAGAGTATAGGATCTATGTCTAGATTTAGTGTTTTTAAAAGTAGATGGTCAGTTGTTCCAGTACCATTTGTTGAAAAGACTGTCTTTGGTTCATTGTATTGCTTTAATCCTTTGTCAATTATCAATTGATTATATTGTCAAGGTCTATTTTGGGCTCTCTATTCTGTTTTATTGACCTATTGTCTATTCTTTCTTCAATACCACTATGTCTTGATTATTGTAGCTTTATATTAAGTATCAAAATTGGGAAGTGTCAGTCCTCCAACTTTGTTCTTCTCCTTCAATATCATGTTGGTTATACTGGGTCTTTTGTCTTTCTGTATACACTTTAGAATCAGTTTGTCAATACCCACAAAATAACTTGCTGGGAGTTTGATTGACATTGTGTTGAATCTATAGATCAAGTTGGGAAGAACTGATATCCTGACCATATTAATTCCTCCTATCCATGAACATGAAATAGCTCTCCATTTGTTTGGTTCTGCTCTGATTTCATTTATCAGAATATTATAGTTTTCCTCACATAGCTCTTGTACATATTTTGTATGCCTAACCATTTTTTTTCAGGGTGGGAAGGGGGCACTCATGTAAATGGTCTTATGTTCTTAATATTAAATTCTATTTATTTATTGCTGGTATACCAAAAAACAATTGATTTATTTATTAACTTTATATTCTTGCTATAACTGTGTATTTACCTGCATATATTCAATAACGAACTTGTATACCTGTATAAAAAAGTGCTATTTTAGCCATAACAGAAAAAAATGCTTGAATTTTTAATGAATTCTAGCTTAGGACTTAAGTTACATTGTGGAATGTATTTCATTATTTAAAATGGGGAACAGTATTACCTCATTTGAATCATGACTAGGTAGTCATATATAAAGAAATCTGATCAAATGAAAAAGTGTCTTTTGTTCTTTATACTATTATTAGACTAATTTGTTCTTCATTGGATTTTTTAACCAAATTGTGGAATTTCAGAACAGTGGCATATATATGAGAGAAAAATGTAGGAAAAAGTATGTTTAAAATACTGACAGGAGATTTAGGCTGTATTCCCACATTGGCATCTATCTGTGTGCCTATAAACAAATAAATCCCTTTACCCTTCTGTGCTTGGTGGAGTAAAGATGTACAAAAATGGCTAAGGCAAGGTCCTTTATTCTAGGTGCCTTATGACACTGTACAAAAGATTATAATAAAGCTCATCATCACTGGAATTACAAATGCCCCATCTACATCTGAACATGAACGCAAGAATTTATTTCCCTACAGGGTAGTCAAAGAATCTTTGTGAAGGGTTCACAATTTGAACTTAATCTTTAAAAATGTGAATTTTGATAACTGATTTGCAATTTTAAATATTAATCAGTAGGCTAGTATATCATAATTGACACAAAAGACCAAGGAAGGCCTTTGGAGTCAATTAAAATAAAAATGTAGATTGTGTAGCTAGTTGTCTAACTAAATTTTTCATTACGAGAAAATCTTTCCAATTTCATGGCTCAGACTTTCCTATAATTAATAAACAAAAGAAATCGAGGTCAAGTGCTGCCTTTTGGTAATCCAGTTAATTTTCTTTCTATCAAATATCCATTTTCTATCTGGTACTTAGCCTAAGAGACTTAAGGAAGTAGATATTGGTGTTTTTACTTCAAATTTGCCATTTGGATTAAATACAAATATTTTCAGTTGTTACATAAATAGAGGCCAAGTATTTGACAGCAAACATTTCTTCGGTGGTTTTATTTTGTTTGTTTTCTTTAAAGATTAATCTCATTGGTTTCCATAAATTCTTAATCCTCTCAAACTGACAATAATAAAAAAAAATAACAAACACATATAGCACTGTTTTTAAAAATTTTATAAGTCGACTATAATCACTCACTATTTGTAGGTACCTGTAATGTAGGTACTGTTATTATCCTCATTTTACTGATAAGAAGACCAATAGTTGAAAAACTTGCCCAAATCATCCAGTCATTAAGAGGCAGAACCAGGATTTAAAATCAGTCTGGGGCCAAAAGCTATTTATAGCTTTCCAACTTCTCTGATGAAATGGCTATTGACCTCCATTTTGAAAATGCCAATGTCAAATTTGCAGAAATGCCATATTATTTACAGATTTTTTAGTGCAAAAATAAGTAAAATTTTACTAAATATGAATACTCTTAGAGTTTATAAAAATTATTTTAGGTTTTAAGTGTGTAGAGTTTTGCATATTGTATATCTCGGACTGTTTCATTATATAGTGGAAGATCAGAGAAGTTTTGCTTCTTTAATCCAGTTTCTTTAACTAAGATATGGGCATACACTAAAAATGACATAAAAAATTAAAGATTAAACATTCTTGTTCCCATAAGTATATTTGTAAATAAATTGTCTGTTTTAGGGAAAAAAAAAAACTTCACTCTGTGTAGCAACTTTAATTCTCAGATCCTTACACAGTATCCCGTTTTATCCTGAACCCAAACAAAATAAAATAAGACAGTGTTATTGTTTGTATTTTACAGATTAAAAAATAAAACTGAAACAGGAAAATTAAGTGTATTGCCCAAGGTCACACGACCAGCCTTAGACTCATTCTCTGAGGAAACTGCTGTCCTTGTTGAATCTCTTCCATTGCTTCCATTTCTTTTTTCTTTTCCTTCCTTTTCTTCTCTTTTTTAAGGCACATTTTTAAAAAAATCCTTGACAATAGCCTTGATTGGCTAATTTTAGGAGTCCGGGACTAACTTAGAGTGCATTTTTAATAGTTTATAAATTTATTTGTATGTATTTGGAACTTTTTTTTTTTTCCCCAGTGGGGAGAAGTAAGCAATACTGAGCTGTGTGCTGTGTTTGAATTTCCTCCTGGGCAATGAATAATAATTATGTGGTTGCCAGTTAGTTCCTCCAGTTGGAATGGTAAGCCAGGAGACAAAGGCAAGGAAATGTTCCCCCAACTCTGAAAGGAAAATAATGACAAAAACACTTAACCGGGGGAAAATTTAGCTCCGGAGTCAGGCCTTTAGTTCAGAATAATTATCATTAATAAGTAATTAGAGTAGAGCTTTTTAAAATGGGCTGATGGACTATTTGCATCTGAATCACCTAGGGGCATTTGTTCAATTCCTGGGCTCCTCTCTCAATTTACTGAATCAGTATCTCTGGGCTGGGACCAGGAATTTATAACATCGCCTTACTTCAAGAAACAATGAAAAAAAATAAATAAATAAATAAGAGCAGAATATTTAGTTCTTTTCAGATGCCTATAATTTTCAGTTTTAAAAATACTGTGGATGGACAGGGAGCACAACTTCCAATTTCTTAAATATGGGCTGCATATAGTGACTTTTCTTTAAAAAGTACAGTATGGAAAAGGTAAGTTTCCAGTGAAGAAACCTGACAAACATCATCTCAGCCAAGTGATCAAGGCCAACATCAACTGTAATAAATTATAGTGGGTACTCATGATATGAAGTGAACGGCATTTTACCTCAGCGGTCTTCCTCCCCAAAACATTACTCTAGCCTAATCATGAGAAAAAAACAGTAGACAAATTTCAATAGAGAGATTTCCTACAAAATACAAGACCAGAACTCTGAAAAATTGCTAAAATCCAAAGTCATCAAAAATAAAGAAAGTCTAAAACACTTGTCACAACCAAAAGGAACCTAAAGAAACAGCTGGGAAAACTGAAGACCTTAAGGTAATGTGGTATCCTGGATGGTTCCTAAAACAGAGAAGGAACATTAAGTGAAAACTAAAAAAAAAAAAAAAACCTGAATGAATTACGTACCAATTTCGATTCATTAATTCTAATAAATGTGCCACGCTGATGTAAGATGTTAATAATAAGGGTTACTGTGTACAGAGTTTATAAGTACTCTATTATTTCTCAATTTTTCTGTAAATGTAAACTATTCTAAAAAATAATTTATTAAAAAATTCTCTGATCTGTTTATGGTAATTGAAGATAATTACAGTAAAAAATAGATTAAAAAATGACAACAACAAGATTTATTGCCAGCACCAGCATGTGCTCTGGCTGCAGTTGTTGGAATTAGGCTAGACTCTGACTGGATCAGGAACAATCAGAGTTTACAGACTAATGTAAGAGTTAAGAGAGTTGGTCAAGCACAGAAAGCTGTTTCCCCAAGACAAAAGAGCTTTAGGCCAACTAATTGTTCATTTTAGGTAGGGATGGGGAGGAGGAAATGAAAGCTGCTTTAAGTCCATGTTTCTTGAATCTGATTTTGAGAGAGAAGAGTTGAAATGGATTAAGGATTTACCGTGTATCAACTTCTGTTCTAAACATTTCCTATATGTTAACTCATTTCGTACTCCTAAAAGCCTCATGAGAAAGGCATTGGATTACTCCCTTTTTATGAATGAGAAAAAGGAGGCTGGGAGAGATTTAGTGGTTTATAGGGCTCTCTACAAGCCAGAGAAAACCTGACTTCAAGTCTGGTCTCCTGACTCCTGTGCTGTACTGCTGCCAGTTGGGTTTTCCCATTGAGAATACAATCTCCAACTTGGGTTGAGAGTGTCTTGTGTATTGGAGATATGTTTCCCCCTTCTTTCTTTTTCTCATAGTTCACATCTAAACTAATAGGTAATCCTGCGACTCTACCTGTAAAGTAAACAAAGAATCTGACCATGTCTAACCACTAACTCCTTCCACTATCTCGCTGCTGCGGCATTCATCAAAGCTTGCCTGATTATTGTTCCTTAGTGAGTTTGGACAAATACAGACAGTCATGTAACAACAGAATCACAAAAATAGAATAGTTCCATCAACCTCAAAACTTTCCTCAGATCCCTTTCAGTAAATCCTATCACTGCCACTACTACCTTTTGGCAAGTATCTGGCAACCACTGATCTGCTTTTTATCACTGCTTTTTATCTGCATTTTCCAGAATCTATTTTATTTAAATGGACTCATACAGTATGTATCCTTTGTGTATGTGTTCTTTCACTTAGCAAAGTCAAGATTTTTGCATCATGTTAAATATATCAGTAATTCATTCCTTTTGATTGCTCATAAATATACCATAATTTGTTTATCTATTACCAGTTGATGAGCATTCACACTGTTTCCAGTTTGGGACAATTTTGAAGGGAACTGCTATGAAGTTTCCAGTGTAAATCTTTATGTGAACATACGTTTTGTTTCAGTTGGTTAAATACCTACTAGAGAGTCTGCCAGGTCTTATATAAGTGCATGGTGAATTTTTAAAGAAATTAGAAAGTTTTCAAAGTGGTTGCATCATTTTCCACTTCCATTAGCAATTTTTAGATTGTTTCTCATTCTTGACAATACTTGGTATTGTAATTTTTTAATAATTTCAGCCATTGTAATAGACGTGTAGTGAAATCTCATTATATTTAAATTTACATTTTCCCAATAACTGATAATGTGTGTATATTTTTATGTATTGCCATTCATATAGTCTATTCATTGGTGAATTATATATTTGAATATTTTGCCCAGTTTTTAATTGGACCAATTTTTATTTTATTATTGAGTGATAAAAGTTATTTATGTATTCTGTATAGAAGTCCTTTATCAGATATATGCTTTACATATATTTTCTCCAAGTCTATGGTTTGTCTTCTTGGATTTTGAGCCTTTTGATTTTTAGTGAAATGCAATTTTTAATTTTTTAAAATAGTTTGTACTCTTGGCATTTTATTAGAGAAATCTTTGTTAAGAGTCAAATATGCCTCAAATTGATCCATAGATTCAATAAAATCTGGATCGATATCCAACAGGCTCTATTGTAGAAATTGAGAGACCGATTCTGAAATATTCATGCAGATGAAAAAGACATAGAATAGCAAATAATTTTGAATAAGAACAAAGTTAAAGGTCTTAGATTACCTGAAATCGAGATATACTATAAAGCTAGATAATTAAGACAGTTTGAGTTGTGTAAGAATAATAAAAAAGTTAATGGAATAGAGTAGAATAGACTCCAGAAACACATGCACGTGCACACACACACACACACAAATGCACATACACACGTGCTCACACACAATTTATTTTTTAAATTTTATTTATTTATTTATTTATTTTTTATTATGGTGACATTGGTTAACAAAATCCAGTAAGTTTCAGGTGTACAATTTAACAATAAGGCATATGTGTGTGTGTGTGGTGTGTGTGTGTGTGTATTGCATTGTGTGTTCAGCACCCATAGTTAGATTTCTTTTTGTCACCACATATTTGACCCCTTTTACCCATCTACCTCCTCTCTCTCCCTTTCCGCCTTTCTCTCTGGTAACCACTATTCTATTGTTCATGTCCATGAGTCTCTCTTCGTTTGTCCCGGACCTTGAGATAATCATGCTAAGTGAAATAAGCCAGACAGAAAAAGTTGAAAACCACATGATATCACTTATATGTGGGATTTAAACTGAAAAGCACAATGGATTTTTAACCAAAGTGCCAAAGTAAAGTGAAAAGACAATCTTTTTAACAGGTAGTGCTGCACAATTAGATATCTATAGATTAAAAAAATGTATAAAAGAAAAAATAGAAATTCAATTCTTATCTAATAACACATAGAGAAATTACTTCAAAATGGGTCATAGACCGAAATGTAAAAATAAAATTGCAAAACTTCTGGAAGAAAACATAGGGCGAGGAATCTTCGTGTTCATAACTTAGACCGAAGCAGGGTAGACAAACTACAGCCAGTAGGCAAAATGTGACCCACTGACTTTTTCTGTAGATAAAGTTTATGTGAATACAGTCATGTTCATTCATTTACATATAGCCTATGGCTTTCATGCTGTAGGAGCTGAGTTTAGTAGTTGCAATAGATTTGGACCATAAAATTTCAAATATTTACAATCTGGCCCTATACAGAAAACATTTGCTTACCCCTGAGCCAGAATATTTTAAATGGAAGCACAAAGTTCAGAACATTCAAATAGACCATCCGAGTGCCTATAATATCTTACATGGTTCTCTGTGGCCCTTCACCACTCCCCCATCTCTATCCGTCTATTCTACTCCTCTTTGCCACCCACCCCCAGCCCAACACACCATCATCTCAGGGCTCCAGGATTGCCTAGGGGTTTTTCCAACCTAGTAAGCAGCTCTTGCCTTAGGGCCTTTGCCTTGGATACTTCTTGCCTGAAATACTCTTTCTACGAATATCCATTTGGCCCTTATCTACTTCAAGTCTCAGATCAAATGTCAATTTTTTCATGAATCCTGTATTTACCACTCTTTTACCTTTGTAATTTTTGCCTATTCACTTCTCCATGATCTTTTTCAAGCTAGTTCTACTTTTTTTCTTTTTCCTTCATTGCACATATCACCTTCTAATGTTCGTTTGAATTTACTTGTTTAAAAGTCATTCCCCAAGTCCCACCCTTTCAGAAGGTAAGCTCCAAAATTGCAGAGATTGTTATCTGATATAGCAGTAAAGGGAACTTTTGATGTCAGGCAAGCTTCTTCTATATTTTAACAAAATTAGCCTTTATGGAGATATTTATCAAGTCCATATTGTCTGCTTTGATAGAAAAGTATTAGCCCCATGTATAAATATTTGACTTAATAATAGCTACCATTTACTACATGCTTACTAAGGGGTCAAGTGTAGGTGGCTCTGTAGCACAATGGATAGCACATTGAAAGTCAGGAGTAAAGACCTATATTATATTTCTTCCTTAGTCACCCAGTGTCATAAATTATCAAAATATTACAGAAAAGAAAATTAGGGCTGAGATGCTTGATAATTTTCTCAGGGCCACATAATTCATCAAATTGAAGACAAAAGATTCTAACTGGATTTCTGGTTCGGTCATGTCTTTGACAGTGACAAATTCAGTACAGTGTTTCATATTCCAAGTACACAAACCTTTAGACCACAGTCCATTGGAAGACAGCCACCTGGATTTCAGGCAGTCTGATAGGAACAACACAATTCTCTCTAGAATATGTGCTAATTGAATCTTATTTGAGATTCTGCAATTTCTTCTAGGGGTACCTAAAAATTTCAAATATTAATGGGTATGCTAAATTAATTATGTTAGTATATTAATTAATTAGTATTGTTGTATTTATTATACAGATCCAAAATCTCCTCCCAAAACCCCTGAGGCCAGTTGTGTTTCAGTATACCAAATTGCTTTTTCTGAACATAAAAGAGTATGTATACCACGTATCGGTTCTTCTAAGGGCAATTTAGGGCAGCATTTTATAATTATAAAAATGTCAATAGGAAAGTACATAATGTCCAGACTTAATGGGATAAATAAAGATTGTAGAAAGCTTTGCCTGTTTTGCCACCAAATGAGGTCAAAGAATTATTAATTCGAGTTCCATGGCCTGCCAACTGTGTTTCTTCAGCAAATTATTAAATAATTTTGTGCCTCAATCTCCCTCTCTGTACAAGTAAAGTTAATATGGTACTTACATCCTAGCATTATAAAGCTGTTTGACTTAGTATATGTATAGATGTAAAAAATTTAGAATTTAGAAACTATGCATAGAAAGTGTTCAATAAATGTGACTAATACTATGTTTTCTATGGTAGGAAGTGAGAACAATCACTTGGTTTTTCTTAAGTAAAATGTTGTAGTACTGAGTTTTCTGTCAGAATTACAAAATAAATTTAGCTCTTTGTAATATAGAGTTCCTGTCTTGTTTATCTTAATTTATAATTTATGGAATGTAAGAACAACTAAAAGAGTGATTTTAAATCAGTTTTTCTTTTAAAACAACTTCCTGACTTTATTTTGATTCACAAACTGCTCAATATACTGCAGAACTAAGAATCCTCTTTCTCATTATTTAATCCCCGTTTTTATTAACATAATCTATTATTTACTCTCAGACTAAATTACCATCGTATTTGATATTTCAGTTTAGTCTACTGACTTCTGGCCAGGATCAAAATAGACTGATAAAAGTGATTTCAGCATGTCAATGATTATACCATCCTGGATGCAGCAGAAACGTTCCTATCTTTTGATCCCGAAATGAACAAACTAAAATCAATGTAAGTGTCAAAACCTTCTCAAAGGGATAGGAGCGATCTTTGAGCAATGTCAATCAAGCTGTGGGTGGAAAGAGTGCATCCTTCAAGGCATTCTTCCTTCACTCGCCCAATTTACCTCTGCCAACCTCACTGCTATCTATTTTCCTGGCTCTCAATGTTCCAATTTTAATAAAAATGCCTGCATAGCCTTAAGACATCTAAAAATGTTCTTTAGACTATTTGGTCCTCCCTCTACCACCACCACTCCCCATCTCTACACCTAGCTCTCACTCATCTTTCATTTCTTAGCCTAATTCTAAGTGCCATCTGTTGCCTCTCCTAACAGCCCAAGTCTTGTTTACATGCGTTTCTTAGAACACTGAACAGACTCAGTCATAATGTTTATTGAATATTGGGCACAGCATGTTATAATAGGCTGTTTATTTATCTGTCTTGCCTAAATTGTAAAAGAAACTATATCTGTCTTGCTCCACATTATATTCTCAGTGCTTAATGCAGTACCTGGCACATGCTAGTAATTATTCGTTAGCTAAATAAACCACTTAATCTCTTAAGTGAAAAAAGGAATAATACAACTATTCTATAGAATTATACTAATAAAATAAAATGCTGGGTTTAAATATGCTTATGTATCACAATGCTTAGCACGTAATGGGCATTCAATAAATGTTAGCTGAAATCTGCATTTTTGCTGAGTCACAATATCACAGCCTTTTAATTTTGTTGTAGATTCAGTTCAAACTGTGTATATTATATGTATTAACATTGCCCTTGCTCTTTATACGGTCAGTTCTTTTTCTTTTCTTTTTTCTTTTTCTTTTTTTTGGGGGGTGTTGTTAAAAGGATTGGAAATGTGCTAAAATTAAATGTTCTTTTTAGTAGGTTGGATAACTCTGATCTTTTAATTTTTGAATATATCAAACTATTTTTTGCAAACACATTTCACTCAATAAAACCTCAAAACTCATTTTGTAAAGCATTTTTCCATGATATCCTAAATAAATGTATTTTACAGAAAACTGAAGCCATACATTTCTGATGTGTTTACAGTTAAAATATATTTTACATTCTTTCTCAAGAACTGTCTTAACGTTTTTTATTATATGTATGTACAAAATACTAAAGCTACTAGGTGAAAGTTTGCTAATGAACAAGATATACACATAGTCTCCAAGTATATCCCCCCAAATTACTTATAAATGACAAAGGGAACAGTATGGATGATAAAGAAAACACAGCAACTTTGCAGTTGAGAAACATAGCAGACACTGCCTTAACTAAGCACTCAAAAACAACTATGGCTTAGAGCAAACCAACATTGTGTACCTTCTGATATAATGCACAGCGAAGGCCATACCATCACTGTGGTTATATTTGTGCCAATCATAAGGAAACAACCTACAAACTCAATATGAGAGACATTTTACAAAATAAGTGGCCCATACTCTTCAAAAACGTCAAGATCAAGAATCACAAAGAAAGGTTAAGAAACTTTTCTATATTAAGGGAGACTAAAAGGTCATGACAATTGTCATGTAATGTAATACACGATCCTGGATTGGATCCTCAACCCAGAGGAGAAGGAAGGCGGTAGCTAAAAAGGACATTTCTAGGAAAACAAACAGAATTTGAAATAGAAACTAAAGATAATAGTTTTATCAAAGTTAAATTTGACAATTGTACTGTGTTTACATAAGTATCTTTTATCTTTAAAATACCCACTGAAATATTCAGGGATAAGGGAAATAATTTTTCTAACTTATTTTCAAATGACAAGAGAAAAATGACAGAGAAGGAAGAGAGACAGAGAGATGATAGAACAAAAATGACCAAATGTAAAGGGAATATGGAATTCCTTTCTTTGAAACTTTTCTGTGAGCTTATAATTATATCAAAATAAAACATCCCCCCAAAATACTCTCCTCTGAAATAAACTTTATGTAGTTTCCTGTTAGATATTCAAATATAATGGTTGAGTGGTAAATTATTCATCTGTTACCTTGAAAAAGTTAAAGCCTCTAGTCTGTGGCTGAGTAATTTAAAAATCCCAATTTAAACAGCACCCCCCCCCCCCCCCCACAAATTGTTGTAGTGATCTACAACAATTTGTTGTAGTGACCTACAACAATTTGTGTGTGTGTGGGGGGGTGCTGTTTGTTTGTTTGTGTGTTTAACAATTCTGAGGGTAGACTGAGTTCAGGTGGGCAATTTTTCTGCTCCACAATGCATAGGCTGAGAGCATTCCTTCTGCTGCCTTCAGCTGGAAACTAAACTGTGGCTGGAACACTCATTCCCTAGGACTTTTCTTCATTCAGTAGTTTAGCCTGAGATTCATTATAATGAGAATCTGGCTCAGAAGACCTAAATGTCTCTTCCATGGTATTCTGTTTTTAGAAGCAAATGGCAGTACATTCAGAGGAGAGGAAATAGAATCTGCTCTTGATGCAAGAGTGGCATTTGCTAAAGAGGTAGGAGGAATTGTTGGCAGTCATATTGGAAGGCTATCAACCACAGAGCCAAGATAAACTCATTTAGATAACTTTGAATGTACTTATCTATGAGTATAATTTAAAAATATTAGCATATAAAATAAATGTCGAAAAATTTTAAATTTGAATGGAAGTTAACATAATACATTGTATGTATAAATGGAGAACTATCATTTAAAATTGTGGATTAGATACAATCTATTATAAATTATTTTTTCATTATAAAATTGTCAGATAGGGTGTTCTAGCTTGAGCCTCTGTTAGGATTTAAACTAGTTTAGTTCTTAAGGGGAAGGAAGCCATTTTTATAATGGACTTTTAAATAAAAGAGAAAAAAGAGTGTTTCTCTGGGCTCAGGGGAGAAAAATGGTATGGAACATATGACCTCTACCTTAGATATTATCTCATTGCCTGGCCCCATAGACGTGTGTTGAAGAATTCATTCAATTTTCATTCATTCAATTTTTCCTCAGAATCATCCATACAGTGTGTGCCTGTCACTGCTCTCATCCTAGCTGATGCTACAACCGATAAGCAATGTCCTGCCAAACCTTAATCATCCCGTCACAAGACCTGTTGAAACCTGTAATTTTTTATAATGTTCTGCTCTCTCAACTCAGAATCATTGTATATAAGCCAGTTAGAGCATCTTTCAAAGATCTTTGAGTTCCATGCAATGAGAGTACTGTAATCTTATGTCATTTAACTTTTCTATTAACAATAAATATTACAGAATGCTCATGAATGTCAAAGATGTGAGTGGTATTTCTCTTTTTATCCTAGGAGTCCTAATTTCTTTTGTGTTTTAATATCCCTTTATTATTGAAAACTTAAGACATACACAAAAGTAGAAAAAATAATATAACATTTCATATGTACCAGCATTAATATGTATCAACATATGACAAATAGAATTTTATCTCTATTCCTTCACTCTGCTTTTACCCAGATACCTGTTGGATTTTCTTTTTAAAGAAAATTCCAGACACCATAATTTTATTTATAAACACATCAGTATGTATTACTAAGAAACAAGGACTTTTAAAACATCACAACTGCAATATTACTTTTGTACCCGGAACAGTTAATAATTTTTAATATCATGTAATATCTAGTTAGTGTTCAAATTCCTCTAAAAATTTCAGAATTATCTTTTTCTGAAGATATCGTGTTTTGATTCTCTCTCTTTCTAAGCCCCATGATTGATGATTTGGCTGGCTGTCCTTTGTAGTGTCCTTTAATGTATTCCCCTAGATCCAAGTTTTCTTTTTTTTTTTTTTTTTTTTGAGAAAGGGATTTGGGAATAATTAAACTAAAAGGTTGTGAATCACTACAGAAAATAAGAACTCTATAGTAGTGAGAAGGGTACCAGAGGAACGAAGCAAGGCAATATGCAATTGTTTTGTGTGTGACAATAAGTAAGAATGATAATCTAAAATTATTAGTTAGTTAAAAAGCCTTCTATCAGAATGTATTACACTAACATATGGGCTTCTAACTTCAAAAAGTTTAATGGTTAAAGTGAGATTTTAGAGGTTTTCTTGTAATTTTTTTTTTATTATTGATTCTATCATTCCCATATTTCCACCATCTCTGTATATTCATCTGTTCTATCCTACTTTCAATTACAGTCCTTCAACTGTACCCAGATTTCTAGCAGACAGTGCTAAAGATTTGCGACAAATCAGACAGAAAACCTTATCATGGCACTTTTGCAATAAATAATTGGCTAGGCTTTTAAAATTGTCATATATTTGTTTATACTCCATTAGAATCTGAATGAAATTTTGTTTCTGAATGAACTGATCAAAGTAAGAATTCTCATTTTTAAAACATGTTAGATACATCTAAAGTATAGATTTTGACCTTGGAGACTCTGGAATGATTATTTAATATGTCTTCTCTTTTTAGAAGAAAAGTGTCACTTAACAGAATTTATAGAGGATAGATTCTCATATCTGCTGCATTCAATCTGTTTTGATATGCTTATTTGAGTGAAGTATATGAAGAAAATCCAGCCTCACTCAGATATGTGTTGAAAAAGGAAGGAGAATTTTAACAACTATTTTAGATAATTGTGGCTATTCTTTGAATCTTCACCAAAACTCTTTAGGTGTAGTTTCTTAAAGATTATTTGTATTATGAAATCTGAAACTGTGGCAATAAATTTTGTGCTTTGTTACATTAAATAATTCATCTGATGGAATAATGTGCACTTTTTCTCATGCATAATTTTGTAATATGATGCACCGGTCATTTAAAAAATATTGATTCATCGAGTTATGCAGATCTTTCAAATATTGACACATTTCATTAGACAATATAAAAAAATCAACATTTATAAATTGTATCATTACCTTCATCAGAAAATCTTGAAGTATAGGCAAACTCAAGTCCACAGTGGTGGATACAAGTTTTCCAAAATTCTGATTTCCTTGTGAAACCTCAAATTTTATCATTGACAAAAAATATTCAGTTTTTTCCCTGAGATGACAGGCTCATTTCATTTACTTGAGAATATGTCCACAATACATCCAATTCTAAATAATCATAGCTTGTCTCTCAGTTGTTTTCTTCAAGTAAAATTTATGTTCCACAAGAAAACCAGCTAATTTAGCTCTCGATTTTACTAATCCCATAGATGTTTTTCTTCAAGGCAACCATTGTACTTAGGTATGCAACAACAGTGATTTATGTCTATTTCCATTTCATAAGACAGAATATTAAAATAATGTGCATTCAAGGGCTGAGATTTAATAATATTATTTTTGCTGCTTCATCAAGACATTTTTAAATGAAACGGACTCTTGTTTTCTTTGCATGGCAGAGAAAAATATAATGACTACTAGTGCAGTTTGATTCCACTGCTTTGATTTGTTCTTAAATGCAAACCAGTTTATTCATTATTGCCTTTGAATTGTAAGTGTAAATGCTGATGTCATGATAAAGGCAAATAACACAATGGGGTCCTCAGATCCACACTCCGAGAGCTGCTGACCTAGAGAAATGACTACAATTTATGCACAAATTGTATGCCAGGCGTTCACTGTAATATTTCTGATAATAAAAAGTTGCGAACAATTTAAAATTAAATCCTTCAACAGGAAATAATTAAATAAAATACAATGCATTCCTATTAAGGGATACCAAGCAACCATTAAAAACTGTGTAGACCTTTATGCACAAAGAAGACTATCTAGAATATAGTGCTACTAGAAAAACATGGTCACATATCATATCGAAAGTATATCAAATTATCTTTAAAAATCCAAATACATATACATAGACATGTACGACAATTTTATGAGAAATAAGATCACACCATCCATGCTGTATTTATTGCAGACTTAGATACACACACATACACACACATACACACATATAAATGCATAAAAGGAGAGGAAACATACTACATACTTGATAGTGATCACATACGAAGAAAGAAGGGTGATAGTGATAAAGCTAATGCTTCACTCATGTTCTGTTATTTTTATACATTTTAATCATATATTCCATTCAGTATTAAAATTTTTAATAAGTGAAAAGTAAATGCTTAAAGATTTTTATCCAACCTATAAATTAAATTAGTCTGATGGAAAGGATTTTATGAGTGAGGTTCTCTGACCAGTCGCTCTTTTCTTTTATACGAGAGTAGAAGACGGAGGAATTAGAACCTAGGAACTAAGACAGCTCATCATCACCCATGCACATACCCTTTACCCATACTTCGTTGTTTTGTTTTGCAATGAAAAAAGTACTTAAAACATTTTTTTCTTTACATCTAAAATTTTTTTAGGACACAGAAAATGGATTCCATATCTCATACTAACTAGAGTTTACTAAATTATGCAGAGAATTTGTTCGATCTTTGTATAGTGTGTAAAGTTCAGTGTCTATTTTGACTCAAGGAAAATACTGCGAAAAGTTGTAGTACGTAAAATCCCCCAAATAATAAAAGTCTATAAATGAAACAAATATTTGAAGCTATTTTGTGGAATCTGTGAGAAGCCATCACATTATGTTGACAAA
>NW_011888889.1:197246-206717 GCF_000151845.1 Pteropus vampyrus | reverse complement strand
AGTGTGTAAAGTTCAGTGTTTATTTTGACTCAAGGAAAATACTGAGAAAAGTTGTAGTATGTAAAATCCCCCAAATAATAAAAGTCTATAAATGAAACAAATATTTGAAGCTATTTTGTGGAATCTGTGAGAAGCCATCACATTATGTTGACAAATAATTATAGTTTCTTTTTTGTGGGTTACTTGTAAAACTGTATTTTTAGTATTATATTTTAATTTCAAGCTATTCATTAACATATTGCCAAAAAAAAAAGTTAGTAAGTTTACTTTTTCACTAGGTATATATTTATTGTGTGCCTACTGTGAGCCAGGCTCTCTTCTTGGTGCTTGGGATACAGCAAAAAAAAAAAAAAAAAAAAAAACAAACAAAAAAAAAAAACTGAATTCATGGAGTATACAAAAGTGAAAAAAACATTTCTACCCTCATTGAGTTTACATTTCAGAGGAAAGAGATGGATAATAAACCAAATAAATAAGTAAAACATATTGTCTGTTAGGTAATGATGAGTGCTTTGGAGAAAAATAAAGCAGAAAGGGAGACAAGGGGTTCTGATGGGGGCGAGGATGGGGAGAGTCCATTTTAAACTGAGTAATCAGATAAGGTGTTGCTGCGAAGATTCCACTCGAGCAAAGGCTCGAAGGTTATGGGACGAGGCAGCCAGCGGATATCTGGAGGAGTCTTCCAGGTAGGACAGGCAACAGCGAGTGAAAAGCCTCTGAAGTGGGAACATACCTGTAAGTTCCATAAGGAGGTCAATGTGGCCAAGAGGAGTCTGGATGTACAACAGCAACATGAGATAAGGAGATGGTGGGAAGAGGGGGACCTTAGGATGCTGTGATAGGAACATGTTGAGTTTGAGAAGCATATAAGGCATTAAGTAGAGATGATGAGTAGGCAGTATAAATTTGAGGACTTATGTCATCTACAGAAGACATTTAAAGGCCTCAAATTGGATATGATCACTGGAGGAGAGTAGACCAAGAAGAGAATGTGCAAAGACTGAGAAAGATTGCCTTGTGTGTTGTGATAGGCATAAAAAAAAAGGACGCTTGTCCACCTCTTTAGAAAGTTCTAGAGGAATATTCTCTCTCACTTTGGAAAATTGAAACTATCTTTAGAGTTTGTCATATACATATCCAAAAGAATGAGCAATCCACTTCTAATTATATACAGAAAAAAAGGGCATATTTTTCTCCAAAAGACCTAACAAGAATTTTTGTAGCAGCCGTATTCATAGCTTTGACCTGGACACTTCTCAGATGCCATCAACAGTAAAAATAGTATTAGAGGTCAGCAAGTGGTTACCTATTGGGTGAGAATGGATAATGTCTGGAAGTGAGTAAGTGGGATGTGAGTGCCTTTATTTTTTTATACATTTTTCTGTATTTAATCCTTCAATAAAGATTTGCATTTAAAAATTTGATGAATAAATGAAGAGTTCTTACTTTAAGAATACTCGTTACTTCTTGTCGATATATGTCCTAGAATTGACCTTTTCAAAGTTTATTCTTTTAACTTATAGTTCCTGCCTACCTACTACATGCTAGGTACTGCACTAAGTACAGGGGATACAGAGATAAACAAACAGATTTAGTTTCTCTCCCTTTTTGCAGTTTTCAGTTAGTTTATTTGCTTTCAGCAAAAGAATATTACTGTCACCATTTCCATACAAGCCTGAACCAGAATTTATCGAAATTCTCTGTGGCTCATTTTTTTTCTTCCTTTCAACTATTTCCTTGATCAAGAAGCTTTCGTATCCAGGTAAAACTTCATATGTTAGAACTTCCTCCTGGTATCTGGAGGAAGGAGGTCAAATTTACTGATTTCTAAGATAAGATATTGAAATATGACTAAGTTCTGTGAAAGGATAACATTTTCTTGAGACCTTATTTCTTTTGAGATTTTTCCTGAACGAGTGAGTGATTTACAGAAATGCATGCTCTACATTTTCTTCCTTTAAGACTTATGTGAGACATTACCAGTTCCCTTTATTTCCTTCAGAAGGACACAAAAGGGACATCATTATCTACTCCCCTATCTTTAAATGTGAGAAGCATATGTCCAATTAAATCTAGTGCTTCCTCTTTATTGTTCAATATGAATAATTAACCTTTCTAAGTGCTACATCACGAAGGTTTTGAACGCCCCTTTCCTCTAAGGGAAAAATAAGACGAAGAGCAGAACTGATGCTTCTTTAGAGTTTTCCTTTTAATCACTTTGAAAGATAGTTAATAAAACATGAATGTTAAAACCAAAAAACGTTGATTCTAAAAATTATTATTTTGTTTATTCTTTGGTGATAATGATTTTATTATTAACATGGGCTTCTCTAAAGTAATAATGTTCTCTAACAATCATGTAGAACAATATGGTCACCAACCTACTTTCATTAGTCACATGGGAACATTATAAATCAATTTATATGATGTTTGCAATTAAAATTTACTGGATGCCAGCTGTGGTAATTTCTGTTAATTATCATTCTTTTAAACCTCATTCTTTCTGTAAGATATTCATTCACTTTATGACTTTTTTATAGTTTAAATTGTTCTGCTCATCCTCGTATAGGTCTCCTACAAGACTTTTGCCCCTCTAAGTTGATTTATAATGTAACCTTGAAACAAGGAGAAGCATCAGTCGACTGTTGTTTCAATAAATGGCATGTCAGCTATTTTACAGCTATGGTTATTTCTTTGACTAGAGAAATTTCTAGATAGCAAGCCTTTGAAGTCTTAATTATTTTAAAGGTTTGGCTGAACATTCTTGATCATATCTATCTTCTGTGCAAATAAATATTTGAATGCTCGAGAGGAACTAGTTATCTGATCTGTTTTGATTTTTATTTCGATTTTAAATATTTTGATTTTGTCATAGACTTGCTAGTCAACTAGGAGAGTTGAAAATGTAGTTAAATTATTTTACATTTAACCTGTTAAAATACTATTTATCTCTGTTTTGTTTACTTATTTTGCAACACAAAGTTAAATTCTCTTAAGAAAACAAAAACATTTTGGAAAGTGAATTCTGTAATACTCGTAGCTTCCACAGTCAAATTTGATTAAGCTAACTTTTCACAGTGATTTTTTTCCCCCAAATATGCATAATGCCACTTCAAAATAGTTCTCCTCTTAAACAGAACTTATTGTGTGGTCTCTCCTTGCTTCTCTTCCTCATTTCCAGTTTCCATCTCCCTTAATGGCATTGCGATCTAGCCACTCTACCCAGTTGAAAACCTGAGGACCGTTCTAGATGTTGCCTCCTCCCACGCATCACCATGGCTGAACATTTTACCTAAATATTTCCTTATTCATCTCTCTCTTCTTCTGTCTTACATTTGCAGCCCTTTTCGGGCTTTTAATATTTCTTACTTTCAATTATCGTTCTCCGGTCAGCTTCCCATATACTCATATCTGTAGGTCATATTATAGCATTCGATATAATGTACAAATTCTGAATTTATTGCTCTTCCGATTAAACTGACTTTTTTTTTTTTTTTTTTTAAGAATACATTCACTGAACTGGTTCCTTCTAGCCGTTGAAATGTTTAGTGTTTTTATCTTTCATTTACACTTTATACTTTGCCATATTTCTTGAAAATGGACTCAGTTCTTAAAATAAAAACAACAAGCGATTAAAAAAACTAGAATTCTACCTTCAATGGCTTTACGTTCTATATATAGGAAATTAAAACTTCTAAGGACATTATAAAAGTTTCGTTAGCACTAGGCTCCGGCCACCTCTCCAGTTCATCCTCTTGCAGTTCTTGTCAAACATTTTATTCCCTGCCTGTGCAATGACATTTCAGGCCCCCATACCTACTTTCCTCTGACTGGAATTCCACAAAGTTCCCCATCTAGTCTGCTTGGTCTGCCATAACAAAATACCATAGACCGGGTGGCTTAAACAGCAGAAATTTGTTTTCTCACATTCTGAAGGCTAGAAGCACAATATCCAGGTATTGGCAGGTTTGGTTTCTTCTGAGGCTTCTCTCCTATCTTTCCAATGGCTGTCTTCTCACTGTGTCCTCACACGGCCTTTCCTCTGTGGGCTTATACACCTGGTGTCTCTTCGTGTGTCCACATTTCCTCTTCTTATAAAGATACCAGTCAGATTGGATTTGAGTTTACCCTAATCATGTCATTTTAATTTGATTATCTCTTTAAAGATTATGTCTTATATTCTGAGGCACTAGGAGTTAGGGCTTCAACATAAAAATTTGGGCAGAGACACATTCAGTCCCTAACATGAATTTTATGCTCCCACAGCACTTCCTGTTTTCAAAGCACTTTGCAAATGTGAACATGCATTTTTATTATCTAAGTCAAAGCTAAAATAACCTTGTGTAATTTTTTAAAAGCCAAGATCACGGTTTTAGCAATAGTGTCCTCTGTCATTAATAATAGTAATGATAATAGCAATAATAACAAATCTATGATGTTTTCCTTCTCTTACTTTTTATTATATTATCTTAAAATTGATCCTTTTATCACATGTCAACAACATTAAATTGGAAGAGACTTTCGGAACTAAAACAGTTCTTAGAATTACATTCTAAGAATGAAAACTTTTAAATTTGCATCTTGTTATCTTGCCATTTGAGATGTCTTTAGTTGTAGTACTCAGAATATTTTGTGTTTCAGTTCTTGTAATGGATATATCTAGAGTCCTAAAGTGTCACCTAGTCTTGAGATCCTCAAAGAGAGAAAATATTTTCCTAACACCAGAAAACACATACCGTTGGACCTGAATTATATCTGCAGACCAGACAGAGGACCATTTTGAAGGTCCTCACTACTGCAGATAGAGACAAAGGGAGCATTCCCTGAGTCCCATCCTCACTATCTCAGAAGGGACCTAAAAATCAAGAACTTGGTAAAAATTCTTAAAATTTATGAATACTCTTTATACAATATTTTTACTTTGTCCAAAAAGATCCTGCAATAAAAGAATTTTAAATTTGTAAGGAAAATTTTATCTAGAGAAAACCTAGACCCAGAGAGATACCATCAGATCTTTTTGATGATAGAATCCTAGGACACTTCTGTGGTTCTGCCTGGGGATTTAGGGGAAAGCCATGATGCTGAAAGAAAGATCCCAAATTGCCTTGTTCATTAATAACAGAAAAAGTCCATGGAGGCTGGCTAATCTAAGGAAGAGAAGGTGATCTGGGCTTTGTAAATATCAAATTTACCCATTTTAAAACTTGCGAATTCCTCAAATGTATAAGCTGCAGGTTTTTTTTTTTAATGTGTGTTTTAATTTTAGCACACAAACAAAACTATAAGTGACTGACAAAATATTTTCATCTTCAACGTACTTTTCAAAAGTTTATAGTATATGTCCATTAAGAAAGTACAAATATAATGCTTTATATCAACCACTTATATTGTGCTATAAGACTTTAAGAACCTCAAGGGTCAAGGCCATGGCCTTGACATGGCTTACCCACCAGAGGTAATAATAATATCGACCATTCATTTCTTAGGCACTCTAGTGTAGGTCTTGTTTCTCCATTGTCTCATTTATCTTCAAAACATCTCTGATAGATCTTATTATTTTACAGATGACAAAAATGTGGAGAGAAATTATGTGATTTGTCCAAGGTCACACAGTTTCTATGTGATGAAACTAAGTTTCCATTCAGTTTGCCTGATTCCAAAGTCTAACTTCTTAACCCCAGCTATCTAACCTCCTGGGTGGCTAATGTATTACATTATTACTTTTGACTAAAGTGACTGTAACATAGTAAGACTATCTGAGTTATAACAGCTTCACTGAGATATAATTCACATACCATAAAAGTCACCCTTTTAAAATACACAATTTCATGTTTTATAGTACATTCACAGAGTTCCGCAACCATCGGCACTATCTAATTTTAAAATATTTTTATTACCCCAAAAAGAAGCTATGAACAAGTCACTGCCTATTCTCTCCATGCTCTAGTCCTTGGTAACCACTAATCTGCTTTCGAGTTTCTATGTGTTTGTCTCTACTGGATGTTTCAAATGGAATGTTGCAATATGGGGATGTTTGTGTCTGACTTCTTTAACTTAGCATGTCTTCAGGGTTCATCCATGTTGTAACACGTATTAGTACTTCATTCTTTTTTATGGCTGACATAATATACCATTATATGGCTATATCAGGTTTTGTTTATCCATTCATCAGTTGGAGAACATTTTTGAACTATAATGAATGAATCGTGCTGTAATGAGCATTCATATGCAAACTTTATGTGAACATATTTTTACATCTCTTTTGGGTATATACCTAGGAGTGAAATTGATGGGTCATATGATAACTTCTTACTTTTGAGGAGCTGCTAAACTGTTTTGCAAAGTAGATTCACCATTTTACATTTCCACTAACAGTGGATTTACATTTGTCTAGTTTCTAGCCACTTTTTTTTTTTTCTATAGCCATTCAAGTGAGTGTGAAGTGGTATGATAGTGGTTTTGACTTGCATCTCCCTAATGACTAATAACGTTGAGCCTCCTTTCATACGCTTATTGGCCATTTACATATCTCCTTTGGAAAAATGTCTATTTAAAACCTATGCTCATTTTTTAATTGGGTTATTTGTCTTTTGTTATGTCAGTAATGCTAAGTTTAGTACATCTGTCACTTTTTTATTTTTACTATTACTTGGCAGTCATTTTAGTTATATCTAGTCAAGCAACCATTAGTTTTATTTATTCAGACAACCATTACTCATTGTGTTCTATGCTCGTGGTAGAAATGTAAAGTCCAATAAGACTGTTTTAATAAGACATGTCATCTCAACAACTGCCTGTTTTCCTACTTCCGGTCCATCTTTTACTCCGCATCCCAAATCCCAAATGACTTTTCTAAAAAGTGAATTTGATAATGTCACTTATTTGTTTAATCAACTCCCTTTATTGACTACAAGACATTTTAACTCTTTAAAATGGCTTATAAAGCCTCTGGAATTCATCCCTCGCCAAATTCTATAAGGTTCTCTCTCATTTTTCACATATTAATTTATATATGTAAATATATATATCATCTCGCATATTTGTTTATATGTATTCACATATAAACTCATATATATATATTATATATATATGTAATATAGTGAGAACATTTAAGTTCTACTCTCTTAACAAATTTAAATTTCTCAATAGTGTTATCAACTAGTCACCATGTAAAAAAAAAAATTAGTTTGTTCATTATTTTATGGGTCAGAAACTAAGGGGAAGGGACCATCCAGGCCCTAAGGTTCATTTGGCATCACCTGGGGGTGTCTAGGGCTGGATGACTTCCAAGATGGCTCCTTCCCTCATGTCTGGCACCTCACTATTCCTTGCCCTTGCTCTCTCTCTTCACCTCTTATCTTGTGGGATCTCTGCATGTGGCTTAAATTTGCCCAGAATGGTGGTCTTAGGGTAATCATACTTATTAAATGGCAGTAGGTTTCTAAGATAGTAAGGCAGTTGCTGCCAGGCCTCTTAGACGCTGGCCCTGGAATTCACATAGCTATTATAGCATCAGTTACTCTATACTGTATTAATCAAAGCATTCACAAACCAGCCAAGACTCAAGGGGAAGGGCAATAGACCCTAACTCTCAATAGCAAGAGTTGTACAGAATTTGCAGCCATCTTTAATCTGCCATAAGTATAACATCTATTAGGCCTATATACCTGATAAACCCAAAGATTTCTACCCACCCCCCCCCCACACACACACAAATATCATCAAAGTGCATGCTGAGTCCTCAGCGGTTTACAAATGTATTGGCTGCCTTAAACAAAGATGAGGTGCCTTTACACATATTGTGTATAACTTTCACAACTTTTTATTTAATGGTCAGAATAATCAAAATTCTCTAGTTTTATTACTTTTTTTTTTGATTGGTACATGTGTATTTTATGACCAATATTGTGAGTTACAGGAAACATGTACTATGCTTTTTATGACACATACCTGAGATCTTAAGAGTATTAAAAATAATTTATTAATGCCTAGGGTATCATTCTAGCCTACCTAATACCTTTGATTTACTAAAGTCACAAAAGTTATGTTGGCTTTTTTATGGATATAACTTTAGCTGCCTGGTGAAACATGGCTTTGTGCAGGTGTTTTCACATGTCTGGTCCACTGACATCTAAGAAATTCAACTCTGAGGTCATAGAGAGAAGAAGCAAAAGACCTAATAAAAACCACATGTTAACCATTAATGTTCATTTACTAAATTCTACTTAAACTCTTGTACTCTCAAAGCTAATTTCATCCAATTGCCTTTTAATTATAGTCTCTTGCTCAGAGTTGCAAATATAATGGCTTTTTAATATAACTTGCACTGTTCTGTGTCCAATGTAGGATGTAATCATGCAATTTATTCAGCCAGAGCTAGTGCATTAGGTAATTAAAACACAAATTTCTACACATGCATATTCGGTAGAAAAGTAATGTATTACAAATGTGCTTTCGGATAGAATTCTTTTGGGATAGAATAGGGTAGAAATCCTATGTCCACCAATGTATGTTATAGCTAAGGTAAAATACAGAAATCATATATGAGTGTTTGAGAGACCTGTGCACATATCACAAAGAATAAAATAAAAGACACTAATGTAAAGTAAGAATATAAATGGTTTGACATATCTTTAACTACTCAATCACAGTCTTGTTAGATAAAAATTTCAATGCAGGTTAGTAATCTATTATCCAAGATATTAGTAGATGAACAGACCCTCAGTCTCTTGTCACTTTTAAAGGACAAAGAAATTTTTAAAAAGCGAGTAATGAAATTTAAGATAATTTTCATTATTAATAAAAATAAACAATGTAGCAATTTTTAAAAGTCTTTTAAGCATAATGATTACTTTTGGTAAGAGTTAATGTATGCCTCAGTAATCAACACATACTTGTTTTTTCTTTCAGTGAGCATGTGTTACTTTAATAAAGTTATTTAGCTTTATTTCACAGTAACCAGATTTTGTGTAGAAACAAGTAATACTTTATGTTTTTGAACTGTATACATAATTTTGATAACTATTATGTTTCAAAAAATATATTAAGCTGTATTTTCTCCATTTATTCATTCCATAATTTATTAACTGCTAATTAACTATGCCTTATATATTAGTAATATCAAGAAGATGATGGGCTCTGCCTCAAGATTTTCAGTCTTTTGTACAAAGCATTTATCTAATCTTACCTTTTGACAGTGTTCTGGCTATTTAAAATAAAGGAAAATGGGCCATGAATCCCAATTCCAGCATGAAAACAAAAGTATTCATTCATTAGGATTTGGGGTTTGTAAAATGCCAGTATCTGGAAACTGTAAAATCTAGATGGAACGATTTCCTCTTTCAGCTTTCTCTGGATGTGTTCACACATCTTGTGTTTATTCTTCTTACCTAAAATACGTATGTGGAAAACATATGTCCATCTCTTTTCTAAAACGTCAGTAAAGATTTCAGTTAACATATCATCATTATC
>NW_011888889.1:191491-197196 GCF_000151845.1 Pteropus vampyrus | reverse complement strand
CACTTTTAAAGGACAAAGAAATTTTTAAAAAGCGAGTAATGAAATTTAAGATAATTTTCATTATTAATAAAAATAAACAATGTAGCAATTTTTAAAAGTCTTTTAAGCATAATGATTACTTTTGGTAAGAGTTAATGTATGCCTCAGTAATCAACACATACTTGTTTTTTCTTTCAGTGAGCATGTGTTACTTTAATAAAGTTATTTAGCTTTATTTCACAGTAACCAGATTTTGTGTAGAAACAAGTAATACTTTATGTTTTTGAACTGTATACATAATTTTGATAACTATTATGTTTCAAAAAATATATTAAGCTGTATTTTCTCCATTTATTCATTCCATAATTTATTAACTGCTAATTAACTATGCCTTATATATTAGTAATATCAAGAAAATGATGGGCTCTGCCTCAAGATTTTCAGTCTTTTGTACAAAGCATTTATCTAATCTTACCTTTTGACAGTGTTCTGGCTATTTAAAATAAAGGAAAATGGGCCATGAATCCCAATTCCAGCATGAAAACAAAAGTATTCATTCATTAGGATTTGGGGTTTGTAAAATGCCAGTATCTGGAAACTGTAAAATCTAGATGGAACGATTTCCTCTTTCAGCTTTCTCTGGATGCGTTCACACATCTTGTGTTTATTCTTCTTACCTAAAATACGTATGTGGAAAACATATGTCCATCTCTTTTCTAAAACGTCAGTAAAGATTTCAGTTAACATATCATCATTATCTAATCTCCTCTCCCTTTATTTTTTCCATTACAGCCACAAGCCTTCTTTCTCTTACATTCTGACCAGTTTTAGGATTCCTCTTTGTGAAAAACAAAACAAAACAAAACAAAACAAAACAAAACACACCTAAGAAGCTAGCCAAGTAGCATCCTATTCTCAAGTCAGAATTTAACTAAGCCTTGAAATCCAGATATACAAGCACTTTATCAGATTGGTGTTCCTTTCCTTGTTCATTTAAACTTTAGGGTTATAAATGCTGACCTTTTGGCTCTTCAGCTCCAGAAAGAGTGCTATTCAAAATAAAGCAGCTTCCACACAAGACAAGGCGATCTTGATCCTTCTTGATGTCCTGAGTCCCAGGTCTCAAGAGTGTGCAGCCTAAATCCTGCCATTGATTTTACCTATTCTTGATTGCTTTCTATTTAATCCCACCTTTTCCTTAGTCTTCAGAGGTGCTATGTCCTAATTCAACTCTGAAGTAGAAAGCTATAGAGGACTAAAGCAAACACTGCTGTCAAAGCAAAAAACCACACAAACATATACTCCCTTATCTCAATCAAATACCACATTCCCATCCTAAATATTATACTTGAATATTTGATTTAGAGGAAATTCCACACTTATGAATGGATTATTTATCAAACATTCCTTTTAATAGAGACGCAAGGCCCACATTCTTATAGAAATGATGGCATAAATGCCATACCAAATATATTATCAATTAAAAAATCAAAATTCCACAGTAGTCTATAGTAACAATTACCTCATTCTGAGGTCAAAATGTAAGCCCTTGATTTTTTCTTTGTTTTTAAGCCATACATGTATTTACATTTTGGCATTTCCAAAATCAAGATTAATCAAAGTTTATTTGTTTATAGTGTGACTTTTTTTTCCCTAGAAGCTGGTAAATTCACAGTACATATTACCATTATCTCCAATGGCATCTTAAATCTTAAAGTGAAAGAAATATGGCATTCTAACAATATCTAGTTATTTATAATATAGACTATGGGGAAAAATGCATTCCAAGTTAAATAGCTGCACATTTTCTGCCTATTATAAGTTGATTACAATGAGGAATTCAGTTTATAATCATAAAAATAAGTTAATCCCTATATTAGACCTATTGTTTTATTTTACCAGGTATTTCTGTACAATCAATTTCCCCCCTTATCCAGAATAGTTAACCACTTTTTCTAAATTTTCTTCCATAACATATAAATACACAAGATTCTGATTCATCTATTAAAAACAACTTCCTCCTATTCTATGACTTCTCTCTAACTACGGTCCTCTTTCCTTCCCTCTATAGCCAAGCTTTCATTAAGTATATTTGCACATCTTCTATTGAATAGAGGTATCATTATTTATATGATTTGTTCCCTTTTAATAGACATTTAAGTTATGAATTTATTACTGTTAAAGTATGTTTCAGTTAACATCTTTGAACACATATCTTTGTACATTGGTGTAAATATTTCTATAGGAT
Source organism: Pteropus vampyrus (assembly GCF_000151845.1). Taxonomy (NCBI): domain Eukaryota; kingdom Metazoa; phylum Chordata; class Mammalia; order Chiroptera; family Pteropodidae; genus Pteropus; species Pteropus vampyrus. The sequence goes on along the minus strand of NW_011888889.1, from coordinate 194,969 downwards.
TGAAGTCTAGAAATAAAATTATTAGGTCTACAAGAATGTACATTATAGATTGAACTGTGTACTGTCAGAAATTCATATTGAAATCCTAACTCATTACCTCAGAAAATGACCTTATTCGGAGATGGGGTCTTTACAGAGGTAATCAAATTTAAAAAGAAGTCTTTAGGGTGGATTCTAATGCAATGATTAGCATCCTTGTAAGAGTAAATCTGCACGTGGACGTGTACAGAGGGAAAATGAAGTGAAGTGACAACAACATCATGCAGACATGAGGACAGCCATCTACAAACCAAGAAGAGCCTGGAACAAATCCTCCTTCACAACCCTCAGAGTTTTGGACTTCTTGCCTCCAGGATTATGAGACGATTATAAATTTCTGTTGTTTAAACCAACTACATGGTGGTTTAATATTATAAATTTCTGTTGTTTAAACCAACTACATGGTGGTTTAAATACTCCAAAAATGGTTGTAACAACTTATACCTTAACCAAAAATAGAAGGGCAACTTTTCCTTCACACTTCACCAGCACTGAACTATCAATCTTTGCAACTTTTGCTATTTTCAAGGACAAATAAATGGTATCTCTCATTAATGCACATTTTATTTCCTTTTATTTGAAAATATTAAGTGATTCAGATGGATTGACACTATCAAATTACCACTCACATAGAGCTATATGATTTCAATAGTTTTATACAATAATTTAAAAAATGATTAAAAAATATATTTAACTTTTTAAAAGGTTTAACTACTCATTCACTTATTAATGATCTATTGTAAAATTTTCATTCTTAGGATTATCATATGTAGGACAAAGCGTATTCCTAAAAGGCAAAAGTTAAACAATTGAAAATGACGAACTTAAAAACCAAAGTTAATTTCATATTTATGGTATGTGAAAATAAGCCCATATCCAATAATCCAATTCGTAATGTATTAAAGATTATGCTTTTGAAGTGAATTCATTACTGATCTTCCTGCTGGAAGCATGCTACAATTCTGTACACGATGTTCTTAAAAGCTATCACAACCTATAGGAGCATCAGTAACGTTTAAAAATATGCCTTGTAGGGTTGCAATATGGCTTCATAAATTATTTGCTGTAAACAATAATTAATGAGGTATATTTGTCCCCAATCACTCTTTTGTTGATATGCTTAGCCATCTAAGGATTATTTTCCATCTTTTTCATTGATTCTTTTTTCGTTTTGTGAGTTAAGATGTGAGCTTTCAGATTATTTGACTGAACAAACCTCTTGTGACAGTCTTCAAAAGAACACACAAAGCGTTTCTCCCCAGTTGGATGCATACATGTGTACGCAAGTTGAAGTCCAGGGAAAAGTGTTTTCTGCACCCTTCAAAAGTGCACCGAAAGGGCCTCCCTCCAGTATGGATCAGAAAACGTCTTTTTAGTTTTGAGCTCTCATTGAATACTTTCCCACATTCTGCACGCACGTGATCTTGGGGACCATAAACGAGGAGATGCTTTCTCAGAGAAGCTCTATTCTTCAACTACTTTGTGCATTTACTCTGAGGACAATTTTTTTCTGCAGCATCATAGTCTTTTTTTTTTTCTTGGCTTCTTTCCACCAAATGCTGCAGCCTGTTTAGGATCTGATAAGTTAGTGCTGGGTATTCCTCCAGGAGGAAGCTGCTTGTCTGTCATGTACTCAGAATACTCAACAAATGAATTCTCTCCAACAGTCTGTTGAGGAAGCTCTTTTGTGTGTGTGTTTTGCAAAGAACATTCACAAGCGAGCTTGCTATAAAAATATATTGAGAAAGCTCATGTTCTGATCTTTCTTTCAGGTAGTTGAAGGACGTAAGAAGTATGTCCTTGTCCAGGATGGGTTCAGAAAACTTACCTCTTATTAGGTAACAGTCAGAAAAGGAATCCTCTTTATCAGCCTGATAGCTAGTCTCATGGAACCCACCTTCACCACACAAGGCTCACATTGTGTCCAGAGGTTCCTGCTGGGCTGGCGCTGTTGTAACTGGAGTTGGCTTATCCCCACTGAGGGCTCTTCTACCTGGGCCTTTTCATCCATGTGTCTTTGCTCTTGGGTCCAGTTGCTGTTCCATGCCATCCTGCCTCTTTCCTTCTTGAAGGTTTGCATCTGGATATAACAACCACTTCCAAGTGTAGTGATCTGGGTAAATCTTCAGCAAGCACCTGCTTTGAGATGGTAATCATTAGGTAAAATATATCTCAACATTAGAGGGTCAAAAATGACCTAAAAATAAAGGCCTAGAATTTATTTTTCAATAATGGAATGGCTATGTTTACATCTTTGAAAAACTTGGCAAGAGAGTAAGAGAATGAGCTCTGATGTATGACATGGGGCCATAGCCAGACCTTACCTGGGTATTCCCACAAGTTATCTGTCCTCTCTGATCACTTAATGTTCACTGGGCACTCACTATACACTAGCCCCAATCTAGGCTACTCGTGGGCTGAGATTCAGCAGTAAGTAAACATACAAATGTACTCATAGAGTAGACATTATTATGAGCATACAAAGTAAGTAATATGTGTGATATGTTATACGGTGCTATAGAATAAACAAAGGGGTTGGTAGAAAGTAGGAGTCTGCAGTTTTGAATAGGGTGTTCAGGCAAACCTTGACTGAGGTAGTGCCAGCTGACTAAAAACTTGAAGGAGGTAAGGAAGCAAGATACACCTAATTTCTTATATAACACTGTTGTGAACTTCAAATTAAATAATGCATATAAAGTGTTTAGCATGGTTCATGGCATCGAGCAAATAAATGCTGAACACTTATGTGAGCTAGTGTTATTTTATTACCTTTGTATTCATGCTGTAAGTATAGACGGGATCCTGCTATGTGCCAGGCACTATTCGAGACTAAGGCTGGCAAATTTCTTTCTGTAAAGAAACAGATTTAAGCTTTGTGGGCTCTACGGTCTGTCACAACTATTTAACTCTGCCATGGAAGCAAGGAAGCAGCCATAGATACTACATAAACGACAAGCATGACTGTGTCCCAGTAAAACAGGCAGAGGCTGGATTTGGACCATGGACCATAGTTTACCCATCTCTGTTCCCAAAGATGGGGATCCAGAGGTAAGACACATGAAATACATGTACTCCCGTCTCTCATGAGTATAAGTCAAAATAAAGGCACAGGTGGTCTGGGCCTGAATATTTTTCTGTCATTTCCCAAAAAATGTAAAAGAAACATTATAAAAGTTGTAGTATGGATTTATTATACTTTTTCTAAGAGCCTTTGCTTAATATTACAGTTGCGTGCCTCATTTCTTAATTTTATTGTCCTAATATCTTGCTGTAGGAACAAAAATTAAATGCTTTTATGAAAAAAGCATATGTGAAAATAGTAGAGTGAAAATTAACAGCTTGAAAATATTTTTAAATAGCCTCATTTAAAAATGCAAACTAAATGGATTCATGCCATTTCCTTTTGGCAAAAAAATACACAGAATAAAAACAAACATGC
>NW_011888889.1:188874-191441 GCF_000151845.1 Pteropus vampyrus | reverse complement strand
GTATTAACCTTAAATTTGTAAACCATTGTTTCATTGTTGGAGCTTCCATCTGTCTCTATTTGATTTAGTTAATGTTAATTGACTGCTTTACATGCATTTGACTCATTTTATTTTGAAATCAAATTTATAAAATGATCATTACTATAATTATTATGAATTTGTTTGTATTTTAAAATGATAACTTTGAGGCACAATGAAAGTTTATACACCGTTAAGTAGCTAAATGCAGGTTAGAACTCAAGTGTGCTTCATTCTTTGAGATAGAGCATTTTATAATGTATTTTTCAAACTCCGTGGTTATATCTTTTATAAAAGTGTCTTGCATTATTATTTTTTTGTAATTTATAATGCCTTTTCACATACTTATTTAATCTTGTTAGCAACCTTATGAATTGTTATTATCCATTTTATGGATAAGAAAATGGAAAGTCAGTAATGACAAATGCCATATTCAAAGCCATATGGGTATTAGTTTACAGACCCAGGACCAAATTTTAATTGCCCGCTTAGAAGTGCAATCTGTGAAAAGCAAAGGGCATAACAGAAGGTAAGCAGATTTTCTGTAGGGTACTCATAGCGCTTCTTCACTTCTGCTAGGCTTGTGGCATGGATGAATACCAAGACTAATGGCAGAGGTTTCTGAGTGTACCTTCACTTCTTTCTCCAGAAAGAGCCAAGAAACCACCACCATGGTGGGATACTAAAGTGTTTCTTGCTAGCCTAATCCGGGAGTTCTTTGGGCCTGGAATTGGGACTCAGACATGCCTTGCCGGGTAAAGATCATGTATATCTTCAAGGATGGGGATTCTTCTTTCTCTGGTTTCTAGAATTTCACCCAGAAAGGTCAGTCATAAAATTCAAGAGAGAAAGTATTTTAAGAAATTGTCATAGAAAGAAAAGAATTCTCAAACCCCAAGGGAAAATAATTTTGGCTCTGATATCCTCTGGGACCATACTCTTAGATCCCCTTTTCTGAACTCTTTCCCTGTGGGAACCCCATCCTACCCCCCATTTCTTTACCAGCATCATATTCTTACCCTCCGAGTCCTGCAGGTTAACTCTCTAAGGTTCCTAAATATTCTTGTTCTTTCTGTCTCTGTGCCTCACATGTGTTTCCTCTGTATGGAGTCCATTTCACAGTTCCATTTCAGGATATTAGATTGCTCTTTTTGTTCGTTTGAAAATTTCTCCTTAAAGTATATTCAGAGAAAAGGTAAATTGTATATTTAAGATCCTTTCAGTGTTATCACTTTATTTCCAATGTCATTGAATGGTTCATAATTCCTCAAACAAAGGGGTCCCTGGGCATTTATGTTCCCTCTACATAAGTGCCAAGGCTTTTAAACTTGACACTCTGAAACCAATTTCTTGTCATTCCAATCTATTATTACTACTACAACCACCTTTTTTCATGAAACACTGATAAGATGATAACTTTCTCCTCCATGACAATTTTGAGTAGGTTCTAAGACATATAAAAAAAGTGCGGTCTTTAGCATGCTTTTTGAAGTCCTCCCTAATGTGGTTTTAACCTCTTCTTCCCTCTTGCCTACATGTTAACCTGTTCCAGAGGTCATTCACCTATGATGCCTTGTCCAAATCTGGCCTGCTCTGAGCTAAGAAAAGTTTTTTAAATTACTGAATACAAAATCAAAAGAAAAATAACATTCCCTGACATTGAAGATCATATGAAATTAAAAGTTCAGTAACCATGAATAAAATGTTATTGGAACAGAATTATGCCCATTCATTTGCCTACTGGATGTGGCTGCTTTTTGTACTGCAATGGCAGAGTTGAATACGTGTGACACAAAACCTAAAATATTAATTATCTAGCTCGTCACTGAAAGTTTACTGATCCCTGACTATTCCATTTTAGTTGAATAGGGTTTGTTCATTTGCAAAGTTCTGCAGTTGTTTCTGTGGCTCCTTAGTACCGAGCCAATAATTTCTGTTTACCTCAGTCACTACAAGTGGCAAACACTTCTAGATTGTCTTTCTGCACTGGACTCTCATCACCACAAGGCTCTGTGCATCTCCTTAAATGAGCCAGTATCACACCCTTCCTGAATCCCCCAAACCCTTTCTCTGTGTTCTCAGATACCAATGACCATTATCAGCAAAATATTTTGTATGCTCAGCCTCTTCATTTTGTAGACTAACAAACCTGAGATCCTGGCTTACCCTGAAGCTCTCTCAGGTTGAGGCTGCTTTCTCTTCACACCCAGCAGCACACACCATGCGTAAGAGTTCTTTTTCCTCACTGTTCCTTCCAGAACTTCCTTTCTTCTTGTGCTCACACTATCCAGCTCTTTTGAAATTTAAAAAATATCAGACTATACTACCCAGCACTAGTCTTTGATGCAGTTAAATCTAAATAATCATTACTAATCTTAGTGATTTCAATATCCCCATGGATGATTCTTCCTCACCTCAGCCACTTCATGGTCCAAACTCATCATTTCCTGTAACTGTACTAGATTCATATACTCAATTAAAAGCATCTCACTCTGCGAACATCACTTCCAGTCTCCCTGACTCACTTCTACTTCTAATCTAATAATCTG
>NW_011888889.1:187374-188824 GCF_000151845.1 Pteropus vampyrus | reverse complement strand
TATTTATTCTGTCCTTTAAAAAGGTCAAATAAACCAGGGAGATTGTCTTCATGAATATTTGTTTAACAAAATCTTGTTCTTGTAGATAAAAATAATTTTCAAGCCATTTTGTTATTGAATATAGCACCTTTGGAGCAAAATCACTAGCAATTGATCTAAAATTTGAGTAGAGCAGAGCACAAAATTCACCCCCATTAGTCTATTGAAAATAACTGCAATTCGATTTGAATTCAGTTTTTCTCTCCACACTTTTTTGCTATCTCCAGCTTTCCTATTTCATTTTCAGGAATAATAAGCTCTCTCTTCAGTAAAGCGCCAGGCTCTTCCCTCTCAATAAAATACTAGCCACCCTCACTTTGCCTTTCCATACAACATGTGCCCCACCATGCACACGCACGCACACACGCACACACACACACACAGGCTTATTTCTCATCCAGACTTCAGATCTCCGCTTAAATATCACTTCCTCAGACAAACTTCCTTTGATTCTCAGTCTCAGTTGGGTCTCCAAACTAAATGTCCCCCCCTTGCTCCCCATTTAACACTGATCAGAGCCTCTGGATATTGACTTTTTAAGGTCTGACTTACCTACCAGACTGTTGGTCTATGAGAGAAAGGTCCTCTTCTGTCTTAGTTACGTGTCCCAGCACTCAGTACAGTTGTCTAATGAAATGAATTGATGAATATGCATCAGTGACCATACTGATGATATCTGATATAGCAACCCTATAAAATTAATTTACTAGAAAATTATTTAGGACCTCAGATGCACTTAATGTATCAGTTTCAAAATGTTGCTAAGATATCATCTAGAATGAATACCTATGAGATCAAGATTGAAAAAGAGATATTTTCTTGACGATTTTACCAAGATCCAAGGATAGCTCTTACCTTTCTAAGTTACATTCTTATTTATCAGATCTCTAAGCATTATACCATTTCCCACATAATATGCAAGCTTATGAGAATGACGTATAAAACTGAAGTGGTAATTTATTATTTTATTATTGGAAAACTCGTTTATATGACAACTACATTCTCTGTTGGTGGGAATAACTATAAGGAAAATATACTCAGTAAATATGGTATGAAGACAAAATATGAATGTTAATGCCATGACATTAACCTAATTTTATACTTCTCAAACTAGGATAGAAGTACTTCCAATAGTGCATCATTTACTTACTCATTCATCTGAAAATATTTACAATGAAACCTTGTTCTATGTGCCTACTCCAAACCAGTGAAAAGCACACAGCTTTTCATGGAGCTTTTATCCATGTGAGATATAAATGTAAATAAATAAAGTGTTTGTAAATGGTAAATAAACAAACTCATTTCAGATTGAGAAAAAAATGCAGTTAAATGAAACCAATATGAGGGAGAGTTGGGGAGACCATCTTTAGAAAGAAAGTCTAGAAAGGCCTCCAGGGAGGGGGCACTAAAC
>NW_011888889.1:185251-187324 GCF_000151845.1 Pteropus vampyrus | reverse complement strand
TGTACTAGATTCATATACTCAATTAAAAGCATCTCACTCTGCGAACATCACTTCCAGTCTCCCTGACTCACTTCTACTTCTAATCTAATAATCTGTCATCCAGTGACTCTCCATCTTGTCACTGTCCCTTAACGGCTCTTGTTCCTAGCTGGTCTTAGATTAAGTTTATTTTATTAATTTCTTATGCATATTAATCCTATCATTTATTTCAAACCCCTGAAGTGGATGTACTTCCAAATTCAGATTTTTTTTTTTTTAAATTTTAGAAAGATAGTACAGTTTCTATACCATGTTAGATAATATTATCTGCAGTGAAACTGATAATTACCCCCAAATAAGTGGGATCAATAAAGGCTCTAAACAGCTATGTGTCTATCCAGGTTAAATTTCGCTGCCAAATAAGTTGTGAATAACCTTATTTAAAACAAACAAACAAACGAAAAACAAAAATGCTTTATTTTTTTTCATGTTCTTTTTGGATTATGGAATTGCAGATAAGGATTGTAGACCTAGATCTTAAATTTCCTTGCTCTCCTCTCAGTCCATTTATTTCCTTAGAAAAGCTGTCACCCTGGTTAAATGCACCTTGGCCTACTCTGGGCTTCATCCACGCAGCTGAACAAAATTCACAACTGTGCTGATGGGTCTCTCCTGAAATCACAACCATCGATGTGGAATGAACATTTAGTCATGTCAAGCAATAGAATGATTCTCATCAAGGATTAATATCGCCCCCTAGGGGGCTGTGAGTATTTTTGTGGAGATGCTTTGGTCTCCCAGCATACTCGGGCTTGAACGCTCACATATGGAAATGCATGTTGTTTTATTATTAATTATTTTTTCTTTTATTTCTTTATATTGTGATGAGCACATTATATGAATTTTAAAAATGTGTGTAGGTAGGTTAAAGTAATTACTATTTTATTTTTACAATAGTAGCAAGAGTGTTAAAAACGTGTTATAAAAGGAGTCATTGGTCTAACAAGGTTGAGAACAACTGCTCTAGTCAGTTTACTTCCTCATGATTATGTATTCATTTGTTTAATTTCTCATGTAGTAGACTTTACTTTTTAGAGCAGTTTCAGGTTCACAACAAAATTGAGTGAAGGTACAGGGGTTTCCCATGTGCCCTCTGCCCCTTCTCATGTGTAGGCTCCCGCATTATCAACATCCCCCACCAGAGTCGTACATTTGTTTTAATTGATGACCCTACAATGGCACATTATTATCACTCAAGGTCTAGTTTGCCTAAAGGATCTCTCTTGGTGTTGTGCATTCTATAAGTTTGGAAAAGTGTATAATGGCACGTATCCCCTGTTATAGTATCTTATAATGTAGTTTCTCTGCCTTAAAAATCTTCTGTGCTCTGTCTATTCATCCACTTCCCTCAGCTCATAATTATATCATGATGTCCTCTCTTCCCTTAAACCTCTAACATCTTTTCCCTAGTCCTATCAGCTAAGTATCTTATTGCACTGAGAAATAAAAACAATTGGAGAAGAACCTCTATTTATCCCACCATCCCCCCTCATCTGCATGTATTCTTCGTGACTTTGCATCCTCCTTGGTGATGTGGGTGACTGTCTGTGCTTCCACTCAGGGCTTCTCCTCCATTTATCAGTGGGTGCCATTTTCTCCCGACTACTCAAAGACATTGTTCCAATAATTATCCCCTCTATCCTCCATCTTCAATTTTTTTCTCTTAACTCTGGATCATTCCCATTGGCATTCAAGCATACTTCCTGTGATAAGGAGAATTCTCAAAATAATTCCCTCAGTCCCACATCCTTTCCAGATACTTTGCTCATCCACCCCATTTCACTGCTGCCTTTTATGGAAAACTCCTGAAAGATCCTCTTTTTTTGCTACTCAAATTGTGATCCACCACCAACATCAGTATCACCTAGGAATTTGAAAGAAATACAAACTCATATGTTTCACTTGGACCTATTGAATCAGAAATTCTACTTTAGCAGGATTTTTAGGATTTACAATGACATTAAAGTTTGGGAAGCACTGATCTGTAGTGCTGATTTTTAATTCTCCTTACATTTTTCTCTTGAATCCACTTCA
>NW_011888889.1:184175-185201 GCF_000151845.1 Pteropus vampyrus | reverse complement strand
AAAATGCAGTTAAATGAAACCAATATGAGGGAGAGTTGGGGAGACCATCTTTAGAAAGAAAGTCTAGAAAGGCCTCCAGGGAGGGGGCACTAAACCGAAACCTGGAAAAAGAAGAAGGGGATCAGCCAGTGGAAAAAGGTGACAGAAGAAATGTTATTTACATCATTAAGTACAAAAGAATTAGCATGCTGGAAGACAAAGACAGCTACAGCTAGTTAGACCCACCCTCTTTTTGACGGACATGTTCTAATAAGGCTACACCTACATTTCAACTCAGCACAAATTAGGTTAGAATTTCTAGGATAAGGCTCTACCAACCTCTAAAGATAAAGCGGCCAGGCAGCTGTGAGAGCGACAGTGGGCGTGGTTCTGCTTCTGGCTCAGGTTGGGTTCGAGTCCTGGACCAGGCCTGTGCGCGGTCACCTTCAACTAACAGCTACCAGGGCAGAGGGGACGCCCCCGCAGTCACTGAGACTCCAGCACGTGGACAAACCTGTTTGAATCCCAATCGCCTAGCTTACACATGTTGAAGGCACTCATTAAATGTCTATTGAACAAATGAAGGAAGGTGTAATTAAATTTAAGTAGTTATCTATCAACACAATGAAAATAAGGCGGTGGAGACAGTTTTTACCCTTTGGAAATGGAGGTTTACTGGAACACACACCACATCTTTCCCTGCAGGCTCTCTTACCCTCCCCCAACCTGCAATCCCCTTCCCCATCCTGCAATCCCCTTCCCCATCCTAAGCCAGTGGCACAGAAACTCCTATTGCTGCTTTTTTTTCTTTTTCAGACATTAAGGTGACTGTTTACATCCCTGAAAGTGACACAACCCATTTTGAAAGTGGCGGTCAATCAACTCTCACCATTGGCTATGATGTAGTGAAGTTTAATAGTTTGTATAAGTACATAGACCGTTAAAACAAAAAAACAAATCAATGTTTAAAAACCTCTTAAATTTTGACCTGATGTTTGCCTGCAATTCATGGTATATATCTGGAAGCAGTTCTCTCCTTTTTTTTTT
>NW_011888889.1:169994-179755 GCF_000151845.1 Pteropus vampyrus | reverse complement strand
CTACAATGGCACATTATTATCACTCAAGGTCTAGTTTGCCTAAAGGATCTCTCTTGGTGTTGTGCATTCTATAAGTTTGGAAAAGTGTATAATGGCACGTATCCCCTGTTATAGTATCTTATAATGTAGTTTCTCTGCCTTAAAAATCTTCTGTGCTCTGTCTATTCATCCACTTCCCTCAGCTCATAATTATATCATGATGTCCTCTCTTCCCTTAAACCTCTAACATCTTTTCCCTAGTCCTATCAGCTAAGTATCTTATTGCACTGAGAAATAAAAACAATTGGAGAAGAACCTCTATTTATCCCACCATCCCCCCTCATCTGCATGTATTCTTCGTGACTTTGCATCCTCCTTGGTGATGTGGGTGACTGTCTGTGCTTCCACTCAGGGCTTCTCCTCCATTTATCAGTGGGTGCCATTTTCTCCCGACTACTCAAAGACATTGTTCCAATAATTATCCCCTCTATCCTCCATCTTCAATTTTTTTCTCTTAACTCTGGATCATTCCCATTGGCATTCAAGCATACTTCCTGTGATAAGGAGAATTCTCAAAATAATTCCCTCAGTCCCACATCCTTTCCAGATACTTTGCTCATCCACCCCATTTCACTGCTGCCTTTTATGGAAAACTCCTGAAAGATCCTCTTTTTTTGCTACTCAAATTGTGATCCACCAACAACATCAGTATCACCTAGGAATTTGAAAGAAATACAAACTCATATGTTTCACTTGGACCTATTGAATCAGAAATTCTACTTTAGCAGGATTTTTAGGATTTACAATGACATTAAAGTTTGGGAAGCACTGATCTGTAGTGCTGATTTTTAATTCTCCTTACATTTTTCTCTTGAATCCACTTCAATAAATTGTTCTTTTCTGTTCTCCACTGAAACAGCTCTTTTCGAGGTCACTAATTACCTCCAAAATGCTAAATCCAAAGGTCAATTTTCACTGCTCATCTTACTGAATCTCTGCAGTATCTTACATAGTTGAAATCTCCGTTTACTTTGCTTCCTCATCTTCCAGGCCATTAACGTTGTGCAGGGCGCTCAATCCTTAGGTCTTTTTCTTCCCTTCACTTTTCCATAACTGATCTCATCATCTAGTTCCATGGCTTTTAATACTCACTATTGAAATGGTGCCTCATATTCATATTTTAAGGCTTAAATCAAATACTAACTTCTCATGGAACATTTACAGATTCTTTAGCAGAAATTAATCACCTCTTCTTAAAAAGTGATAATTCCCATCCCTTTGTACTTACAGTTTCTCACTTTTTCTATTTTACTTTCTAGTTTATTTATAAACTTCATTAAGGCAGGATTTATATCATATTTATCTCTATATACCCACATTCATTTTTTTTTCTCATGTAACAAGTACCCAATAAGTATTTATCAATTTTTTTTCTTCTCTTCCAGGACGGTAGGATGGGCTTAAATGTTCTATGTATAGTTTGTTCATGGATCATGGAAATCTGCACCCACACTCTGCCCTTTATCTTCAAGTCAATCCTCATTCAGGCAGTCTTACATCAATTTTTTCTCGTTAAGAGCTAAAAATGTAGGCAAGAAAAGAGATAATTGAGCACCAACCAAATGGATTTGCAAATTTGCCTTTTCAGACACACTCAGTAAAACCCACGGAATACTGCACATATAGCTACTACTTGGAGAGACACAGTCTACAGAATAAATCATGGAAATTAGGTCATTAATATGCCCTTCTTTCATATTTCCGTGGTTGGCTCCTTCTCATCATTTACATCTTAGCTCTAGTGGGATCACCAGAGAAAGGCTTTTTCTAATCATCCGTTCTGAAGTAGTACTTTTTAGTCACACTCTATCCTATTATGTTGTTTTAGTTTAGTCATTTACTTATGACTATTTAAAAAATTTTCTATTTTTATATTTTATTGCCTATCTCTTAACCCTATGGAATGTGTGCTTTATAACTGCAGAAACTTTTCTTTTCTGTGTTCATGGTTATCAGTAAGCAGTACACAGAATAGCGCCTGGAACATAGTATGTGCACAGTGAATGTTTGTTGAGTGAATGAATAAATATATCCAGAGGACACTAGACAGTCTCTTTGATCTTAAACCCCATAAACACAGAATTGAATTATAAAACATATTAATATAACTTGGTGTTGAGGAGATGAGGAGAAAGAAAAAGGATATTAACTATTTTGATAGGCTGCTGACAGCCTTTGAAAGACTTGGACAAAAGGTTTTTGAGTTTTGAAACAGCAAAGGCTTTAGAAAATTGGCAGAAATTATACATAAATAGCACATCTATAGCACATATAATTTATCCTCTAAAGCCAGTGTTCGAAACTCAAAATTCCATAAAGGATTGCAATAGAACATTTAAACCAATGTGTGATCTCGGATCAGCAGCATTGAATTCACCTGGAAGATTGTCAGGAATGAAAATTTTGAGGTCTCACTTCAGACCTACTGCAAGAGAATTTAAGTTTTAACTAAATACCCAGATTATTCATATGCATATTTAAAGTTAAAGACCAGTGTAATCGAAACCATATCTAAGAATGCTTAAGCTGGATCCAATGAAGAAGTAACTTGTTATAAAAAATAGATAAGGAGCGTGAATGTAGGGCAGAGATTGAAGCTAGGGATGGGAGTCTGAACAGTGAGTTAAAGAAAGCAAGTTATCTAAATGAGGCTTAAGTGGTATTCATTTTCACCTCATGATCAAAATAAGCAACTTGGGTAAACACACACGTCACTGAGTCTAGTGACTAGTCTAAGATAGCACAGGTGTTTGGCATTACATAGAGAATGGAGGACAAATCTATTTTCTGACTTGATTATAATGAAATACTTTTTTTTTTTTTTTCTACTTAGAATTGTAATCCAGTGCTTAATGATGCTTCGTGAATTTCCTCAAGGCTTTTCAATACTTTGAGGGAGAAGGTGAGTCAGAAGGTGATAGATTTGGTTCTATGCAATAGATCAACTTTAGCCACAAAGGAGACAGAGGAAGCAAACAGGTGGAAAACAGAGAAAAATGTTTGCCTGTGTTGAGATTACATGGAATAAGGGTTGCTGAAGTCATCAGATTCCTATATGCATTTATATATAAGAAGGAATTTGCTTTTCCCTTGGTGAGAAAGAACATAAATTTCTTTATAGATCTTATTTGGGAAAGAAGAAAAGAACTGAAGCTATGTTCAGATAGACCTTTGAAGTGGGCAGGGGACTCATGTCCTAAAATAAAAATTCAAGAAGTAGATATGTGCTTATTCGCTTAGATCTGGAAAATTATGGTGATTTAGTAATGCATTATATTGCCATGACATCTTTATGGAGTCACTTAAGCTTTCCTATATTTTTAATTAGAAGTCATTTAGCCAATGCCTCTGCTCCTTGGCAGCGATGGCTATGGAATAAAAAATGAATAATGAGTGTCACTCTCCCCTCTAAACATTCCAGATTGACCAAGGAGAGATAATCACTCTCTACATATCAAAGATGTTTCTGAAGCAGAATTTGAAGAAATGGAGCTTCTCACTCTATTTCTCAATATTCTCTCTGTTTTAATAGTCTGCCTGACACAGGACCCAATATAGAGCTTTGTACTCAGTAAAATATGTCTTTAATGTTCAACTCCCTATAGTCGATGAATCCTGATGACTTTACATCGAACGACAGAGAGAGAATCACAAGTCAGGAGAGCAACCTTCAAGAGTCGATTTCTGTTGGAGACTTTTCACTCCAACCCACTGCTGTCTTAATCTTTGTGCCCTTTGGATTGAAGAGGAGAGACACTGGGAGAATAGAGAGGACTCTTTGTAGGTATATTAATCATGGTGCATTCTTTCTCTAGAATCTCAACAAACTTTTACCTCTGACTTGAGGTATATATTAATACAAAGACTTCATTTTGTTTATTTAGTAATGGATGTTCTTTTTGTTAATTTGAATAATCCTATAATAAATATAAGTAAATTGAAAAGCAAATTATGGTTGGTTTCCATTTGTTAGGTGCAATCCAGTGCAATGAATATAACATGGATCACTGTAGGTCTTAGACATCTGTAGTTTCAAAAGATTATTTATGCACAAATGAGTAAATACATATATTTTTCTTCTTTTTTTTTAATGAGTGGGAGCATATTCAATTTTTGAATACCTTTCGCCTATCCTTCACATTTTCATGCCTCTCTCTTGTTTCAACTTCAAGAACTAACTGTGCAGCCTCTCGACTGTGAAACAGTGTCAAGCATAGAGCCTTATTTAGTGTGATTTTGAGCTTCTCCAAAGCTGTTTGGATGTGACCCCCTTAAAGCTAAAATGATGATAAATGAAACAAAAAGCCGCTAGCTGCTTTTCTGTTGTCTTAAAATTATTTATTAAAAATTGTTACAAATTTATTTTCTAAAAGACAAAATACATTTACATGATACAAAAAGTAAAAGGAAACAAAGAAAACCAGTAAAGGAAGCTTCTTTTCTACTCCTAACCTTTAGCCACTTAGTTCTCATCCCATGGAAACCTAATTTTACTTTGTCTTCTGAAGCTTTTGTCCAGATATTTCTTGTTTTGGCTTCCAAGATGCAACTTATCCTAAAGAGCAATGAACTGCATTAAACGGCTATTTTTTTCACAATTGGTATTTTCAGGCTTCCTAATAATTCCTGCCGTTTGGCTTTTTAGGACTAAAGGAGATTCCAGAGATCCTTGAGGGCACTGGTTGCTTCCATATAAAATTACTGCCATGGTGTGTTAATACAGCAAATATTCACTTCAAAAATTCCTCTGTTTGTTATTGAGATAGTCATTCTGAAACAGAATTAGGAAAAATGGAGCTCATGAACTTGGTAACTCCATTTTCTTTTCCTTTACATAGCCCTTTTAGGTTACTAGCAAAAAAAAGGTTCACGAAACATTTCTCACTCATCACAATGACACCTAAATTTGTTTTTAGCTGGATCCTCTAAATTTCTGATTTCAGATTAGACTGGATACAGAGAGGAAAACTAGAATTTTGTGAAACTACATGATTAATGTGATTTAAGAGATAAGAGTTTTAAATATTATCATTTATATAAAAATTAACAGTGATAAATTATGTATTTAAACACGAAAATTATATGGAGTTTTAAGATAAAATAGAAGTCTTCAAAGAAAAATTAAGCCTGTAGTGCATTTTTCTTTACCACTAAAGGAAATCTTTTGAAAAATTTGAAAAGCATTATAAATAGATAAATCTTTGTGGAAGTTGCATGATGAACTAAACTTGGCACATACAAAATAAAGAGCAAAGAGTAGGTGTTAAAATTGGAATGTGGGAGGTAAATGTTCTTCAATGGCTCAGTCAAATGAATACAATTTAATGATGTAACTGTCCACGATTGAAATAGGAAAACATTGACAAGACCCAATTGCAACTAGGAATATGTTCCATGTTAATAGAATTGTTGTTATATGTGGTGCAATGAGAATATTTTTCCTACAGTCCTAAAAGTAAAACAATTAAATTCTACTGTCAAACGAATGTTGATTTTAAATAATGTCATTACTCTTACAAACAGCATTTTAATAGATGCTGAAAGAAGGTAAGTCTTGTTACTTATAGACAGCCAATTTGTTCTTTGTTCTCAGGAGAACTAGAGTGGCAGTTACAGAACAGTTATTAAAAGAAGGGGAAAAAAATGTCAAAATGCAGTTCATTTTTTTCCGCAATATCAGTCACCTAAAAATCTCATAATTTCCTGTTGGTGTTACTGCTGTGAGCCTCCAACCCCCAATTCTATTATCCAAGACTTTTTTTGTTAATTTTATTTAAAATATTTTAGCTTGTTTTTAGTATATTGGTTATATACTGTCGGATTATAAAACTAAATATATTTATAATTACTGTAGAGTATAATATATATGTAAGTATAAATTAACCTTAAAATACACATTAGGGGTAGCCAATTAGCTTTTGAACTGCCTCAATCAGTAATCTATGCTTGCGAGATGGACATGGCAAGTTTCAAATATTGATATATAAATTTAAACCAGAGGGATAATTAGTTAACACAAATAACTTATGGAAAATTATTTCATGGGTGAAATGAGCAGTTTTTAAGATGTTCGGTAGGCAAGAATGATTTTGCAGGTTCTACCACCCTTGAATAAAGTATAATTATCTCATTAAGACTGGAATCCCAATCTTGTCAGAGTAGTGCCTTAGGCCTAGGGTTCCCTTTGATCTTATGACCTCACTCTCATAGGTAATGATTGTGTAACTTGATATAACACAAAATATTGTATCTGCTTTGGAGTGAACTTCTTGTACAATATGCTTGTCAGTGCGACCAAGAACTGAGAGTGGCAAGAGGTTATATGGTTGTTTTTCTGCCTATTTGCTATTAGTTATAGGGTTGACAGAACGAAGTCTAAGATTTACTGTCCTATTATACACCATTTGGAAACTAGTTAGTAATAGGCAAAATGGATAGAACCACTGGAATTCAGCAATTTTCATTATCAGATGCTGACAATTATCCAATGCACTAATATTTTTTTTATCAGTATTAAACAATTCAGGTTTAAATACCCAACAAAATTTGGAGAGGATCTCCTGTTCTATCTTGGTGAATGTTCCATGAGCATTTGAAAAGAATATGTATTTTGCTGTTGAATGGAGTCTTATTTAAATTCCAGTTAAGACAAGTTGGTAGATGCCGCTTTTCAAGTCTCCTATAATGTCACTCATTTTGTCTGCTCTGTCAGTTACTGAGATAAATGTTGAAATATCTAATAGCAGCTACGCATTTGTCCAGTTCTTTTTTCATTTTTATCAGCTTTTGATTTCTGTATTTTGAAACTCAAAATTAGTCAACACACATTTAGGGTTGTTATCTTGTCTTGATGAATCGACTTCTTTATAATTATATAATGTCCTTTTTTAT
Source organism: Pteropus vampyrus (assembly GCF_000151845.1). NCBI lineage: Eukaryota > Metazoa > Chordata > Mammalia > Chiroptera > Pteropodidae > Pteropus > Pteropus vampyrus. The sequence goes on along the minus strand of NW_011888889.1, from coordinate 172,825 downwards.
CTTTGGTAATATTACTTGTGCTAAAATCTACTTCATCTGGTATTAATATAGTTCCTTTACTTTGTTATGATTAATGTGTATATGAAATATTTGGGTTTTCCTCTTATAAAAGCCCTATAAATTTTTAGATTCTCTGTAACAAATGAACATCATCTCATGGTAGAAGATAGGAAGTGTTTTGGAAGAATCTCAATCCCTGATGCTTTCCTGTGACTAAACTGCATGTGACTAAATTAGATGACTTAACAGATCTGTTGTCAGAACTGTTTCAGAATCCAATTCTGAGATGCATTTTGTGAGTCTGAATGTGACTCCTCTCTCCTCTGAATGTAATGACTAAATATTAGAGCGCTGTGAAAAACAATACCTTTAAAATGCATTTCTTAAAAATAAATATTTATTTTGAGTATTTTAAAAATAAATCTTATTACATAAAATATAGCATATTTTTTACACAAACCTACAAAATACAATATTGATCTTCTTTGCTAAAACTATTGAATATCCTTTGATATTCTTTTATGTGTTCAATAATGTATCTGTCTAGTCTAATAAAATATTGTGCCTCCATTTGTTCCGGGATAATGGTACAATAAAATGTAGGCTTAAGAATGAAAACCTTGTCAATGCAATTTATTATGGGTTTTTTGTAGGTTTACAGTGCTGCAAAAAATCATGACATATTATAAAGCTGTACACATAAAGCATCTAGCACATAACTCCTCTCCTTTCTATAGTAAGCAGGTTAGTAAAGAAAAATAACTAACATTAATTATGGGAAAATAATAATGTTTTATTTTTAGAATAATTGCTATCCCCTTGTTAATTAAAACATCTTTGCTTTCATTTTTGATAAAAGCAAGATTTCGTTTTCCTCTACAAATGCCAAAGTAAAATAAATATAATTATTGCCTTTTTCTTCCAAGTCCTTAAAGAGATTACTATCATTCTCCACTTGGCAAATCTAGACTTATAAGTACACAGCTGTTAATTTCTTTCTTCTTCTCTAAGGAATTTTGATCTCAGTGTTTAGAATTTTTCAATCTACTAGTAGAAGGCAACACAAAGAGATTAAAAACACAAAATGCAAAACTATGTTTTAACAACTGTGTTTAAGATGAGATTCTTGAGGTGGATATCACAAGTCTTTGGAAAGGGATGATGCATGTCTTTGATCTCTTTATTTCAAGCAGAGACTCACTAAAAAACAAAAGCAAACAAAAAATCAATTGCTTTATAGGTTTGTCAGTTTAGCTCTGTTAGGAAAGCTACCAGGTGATAGAATGGCAAAGACAAACTGTAGGGGACTAGAAGCTGGTAGTGGACTACAGATCCATAATGCTAATGAGGCATTGCAAGTCAAACCTCTTGTAAGGCAGCTGCGGATCAACAGGCCCAAAGAGCAGGGGAGAATTGAAAGCTGCACTGAAAGAGGTCATCTCAGGCATTCCTAGATAGAATAAAGCAGCACAGGATGCTATAGCTGAAAGGAAGAAGCAGTCAGTAGCTTAGCACAAAAGATCAGCACATTATTCATGAATTTAGAGGAGAGATTGTCTCATAAGATCATTGCACTTTGTATCACAGTATTAATTGAGATGAGAATTTGAAAACACCAAGCAAATAATCACAAAAGAGATTTTATATTCAATCTCACTATAGCCCATAAGGTATTGGACATGAAGCATTTAAACACTAAAATCCTGAATTACTGGAAGAATACGTGCGCTACACATCATGGTGTTAGACACGATGTGCAGCATGATAAGAGGATTCATTTTCAGTTCCAATTAATAGCGGAAAGTGACAATGAGTTGTAATATACCTCACACACCGTTTCAAGTTTCCAAAGATAATCATCTCTATGAAAAGAATGCAGGCAACCAGCATTCATTTTGAAGAGACAGAAAATTGCAATAATCTACAACCAATGGCAGGCATGTTAAAGAATATATTGCAGGAAAGATATCTTCAGAAGCCAGTGGATCAAACCTCTGTAAACAAAGATTCTATTTTGAGCAAGTATTACCGGGCCAAAATGATAGCTTCTAAACTACCATAATATATTGCTTCTAATTTGCCTGTAGAATATGCATCTTTTCCCAGTCCAACCCCCAGAAGATATTGTCCCCTGACAACAAAATAACTTAGTCAAAAATAGTATCGTGTCTTACTGACCTTAGTAATTGATATCAGGGGTGAGCTAACTGATATTGTTCAAAATGAGGGTTTGGCATCTCTGCAAGTTTTTAATGATTACTTTACTCTTTATTTCTCACATAATTGTATCTTCTCATAGCATCCTATGCATATTTCTTTTATACCGTTTATTACACAGTCATGCAATTATGTGTTTATATGTTGCTCTTCAGCTTATCGCCAGATCTGTAGGAACCTTAAAAAAAAGGATTGTACCTAATTTGTCTATTATCTCTAGTGCCTACTACAAGCCTGACACTAAATAATCATTCAATAAATATTTGTTGAATTAACATTTTTCTTTTCAACACTTCTAGAAAATTGTTGTCTCTAGTTAGCTTGAATTCTTCTTATTCTAATTCTTCAACTAAAATACCACTTTGGCAATAATGAACTTAGCTATTGAAAAAAACAAATCCTATTTGAATTCAATATCTCTTTAAGTATTATTGCTTTTACAGCATTTTTTCTCCATTTGCCTAATTTTATAGGTGAATGTTTTAATTCAGATATTCATGTTTATAAGTATTATTATTACAAAAGATAAGTGGATTTGTACTTTGATGCTGGAAAAAATTAATAGAAATGATAATATAAAATGATCTGTTTCATTTAAATTTCAGGGGGAAAAA
>NW_011888889.1:166080-169024 GCF_000151845.1 Pteropus vampyrus | reverse complement strand
TGGATATCACAAGTCTTTGGAAAGGGATGATGCATGTCTTTGATCTCTTTATTTCAAGCAGAGACTCACTAAAAAACAAAAGCAAACAAAAAATCAATTGCTTTATAGGTTTGTCAGTTTAGCTCTGTTAGGAAAGCTACCAGGTGATAGAATGGCAAAGACAAACTGTAGGGGACTAGAAGCTGGTAGTGGACTACAGATCCATAATGCTAATGAGGCATTGCAAGTCAAACCTCTTGTAAGGCAGCTGCGGATCAACAGGCCCAAAGAGCAGGGGAGAATTGAAAGCTGCACTGAAAGAGGTCATCTCAGGCATTCCTAGATAGAATAAAGCAGCACAGGATGCTATAGCTGAAAGGAAGAAGCAGTCAGTAGCTTAGCACAAAAGATCAGCACATTATTCATGAATTTAGAGGAGAGATTGTCTCATAAGATCATTGCACTTTGTATCACAGTATTAATTGAGATGAGAATTTGAAAACACCAAGCAAATAATCACAAAAGAGATTTTATATTCAATCTCACTATAGCCCATAAGGTATTGGACATGAAGCATTTAAACACTAAAATCCTGAATTACTGGAAGAATACGTGCGCTACACATCATGGTGTTAGACACGATGTGCAGCATGATAAGAGGATTCATTTTCAGTTCCAATTAATAGCGGAAAGTGACAATGAGTTGTAATATACCTCACACACCGTTTCAAGTTTCCAAAGATAATCATCTCTATGAAAAGAATGCAGGCAACCAGCATTCATTTTGAAGAGACAGAAAATTGCAATAATCTACAACCAATGGCAGGCATGTTAAAGAATATATTGCAGGAAAGATATCTTCAGAAGCCAGTGGATCAAACCTCTGTAAACAAAGATTCTATTTTGAGCAAGTATTACCGGGCCAAAATGATAGCTTCTAAACTACCATAATATATTGCTTCTAATTTGCCTGTAGAATATGCATCTTTTCCCAGTCCAACCCCCAGAAGATATTGTCCCCTGACAACAAAATAACTTAGTCAAAAATAGTATCGTGTCTTACTGACCTTAGTAATTGATATCAGGGGTGAGCTAACTGATATTGTTCAAAATGAGGGTTTGGCATCTCTGCAAGTTTTTAATGATTACTTTACTCTTTATTTCTCACATAATTGTATCTTCTCATAGCATCCTATGCATATTTCTTTTATACCGTTTATTACACAGTCATGCAATTATGTGTTTATATGTTGCTCTTCAGCTTATCGCCAGATCTGTAGGAACCTTAAAAAAAAGGATTGTACCTAATTTGTCTATTATCTCTAGTGCCTACTACAAGCCTGACACTAAATAATCATTCAATAAATATTTGTTGAATTAACATTTTTCTTTTCAACACTTCTAGAAAATTGTTGTCTCTAGTTAGCTTGAATTCTTCTTATTCTAATTCTTCAACTAAAATACCACTTTGGCAATAATGAACTTAGCTATTGAAAAAAACAAATCCTATTTGAATTCAATATCTCTTTAAGTATTATTGCTTTTACAGCATTTTTTCTCCATTTGCCTAATTTTATAGGTGAATGTTTTAATTCAGATATTCATGTTTATAAGTATTATTATTACAAAAGATAAGTGGATTTGTACTTTGATGCTGGAAAAAATTAATAGAAATGATAATATAAAATGATCTGTTTCATTTAAATTTCAGGGGGAAAAAATAAATATTTCCTCTTTTGGAATTGTTATTGCATAGATTAAGGTAGTAATTAATAGTAAATTAGGGAACAAAGTGTCATTTAGTAAACTGAAGCAGCCAAGCAGTCTCTATGCTGGTTAATTGCAGGGCTCACCTTCAGAGAGTAGGGGTAATGTAAAGGAAGTATATTATATTGAGTATTTTTTGCCTTCAATGTTACTTCACTGATTTAAACTATGGAATCAGGGGTTATTCAGAGTATGAAATATTTTAAAAAGGTAAATAATGAACATTGTACTCTAGTATGAGGGCTACCTATTTTATATTCTTGCAGTAAATTTTAAAGCGATTTGGAGCAAGCACCTTTTAGTTCTAAAATCTCATACAAAGAAAATTTATTTTGGACATGTTTTTACCATTTTACATATGTGATTTGCTATATATTTTTGTTACCGTTTTGTGTTTTGTGGATGGAGTGGATTTTAATTCTGATTTATGACTGAAATTGACTAGTAATTTTTTTTTTAACTTTTCTTCTTTGACTTTGCTATAGAATATACTAACTTTGTGATGGTCAGTTTTGTGTATCAATTTGGTTAGCCAATAGTCCCCAATTATTTAATCAAACACTAAACTTAATGTTGCTGCAAAGGTATACTGTAGACATGATTAAAATCCATGATCAGTTGCTTTTAAGGAGAACATTTTAAAATATTTATGGAATGATTATCTTAGGTTATCTTGGGTAAATCTGATTTCAATCAATTGAAAGTTCTTAAGAGCAGAATTGAAGCTTTCTTCAGAAAGTATAAATTCCATCTGTAGACAGCAATTTCAGCTCATGCCCATGAGTTTCAGTCACCTTTTCCTGATGTCTTGCCCTATGAATTTCAGACATGCCTTGGCAGTCCCCAGAATCACCTAAGTCAATGAATTCCTTGCAATAAATCTCTCTCTATATACCTTCTATTGTTTCTGTTTCTCTAGTTGAACGCTGATTGATACAACCTTTATAAAATGAGTTCCAGAATAATCATTTTTTTCTATTTTCTGAAATAATTTGTTTAAAATTGGAATGTTTCAGTGTAAAAGTTAGTGTTTGCCTTTAAAACTTTTGGGGCCCTGAAGATTTTATATCTGATAAGATTAATATTCAGAATATGTAAAGAACTCCTGCAACTCAATAATAAAAAGCCAAACAGCTCATAAAAGATGGGCAAAGGACTTGAATAGACATTTTTCCAAAGAATATATATAGATGTTTAA
>NW_011888889.1:161644-165660 GCF_000151845.1 Pteropus vampyrus | reverse complement strand
AAGAAAGAAAGAAAGAAAGAAAGAAAGAAAGAAAGAAAGAAAGAAAGAAAGAAAGAAAGAAAGAAAGAAAGAAAGAAAGAAAGAAAGAAAGAAATAACAAGTGTTGGCAAGTAGAAAAATAGGAACTCTTGTGCACTGTTAGTAGTACTGTAAAATGATGCAGCTGCTGTGGAAAACAGCATGGCATGGTGATTCCTCAAAAGATTAAACAGATTAAATATTTTTTTTTTTGAAAATGAGAAAATATGCATAGTTATTTTTGTTTGTTTTTTTGTTTTCCCTCCAGAGATAGTAAATCCATGTTGCCAAAATTAACTTACCAGACATCTGACACCACAGGCAACCGGGTAAAATTAAAACAAAATTTTCTCTCTCTCTCTTTTTTTTAACCTTTTCTTCTTTAGATCATTATGCCTGTTATCTTCCCTTTGAACCTCCATTGCTTCTGAGCCCTCTGGCTTCTGGCTGGTTCAGTCATTTGAAAGTAACATCAGGAGACTTTTCTTATTCGGCTCTTCTTTTCACAAAAGGCTACTCTAGAGAGTCTTCTTGTTTGGTTCTCCAAATCAGGATAAAAGTGACACCCACTAACAGGTCAAGACAAAATTTGCATTTCATGAAAATATGGTTTCTTTCTTTTCCGTATAATTGATGTAACGCTATAAACAACATAGCATTTTGAATAGTGCAGACAAGGCAAAAATACTGACAAAAACAGAAAAAAATTAAATGTTCTAGAAGATGAAACCAGCACTCACAATGTCTTGCTGTAGAGGTCATGCATCTGTGAAACCTATGGGACTCTCCATTCAAGAGAATCAAATAAGCTCCCTCTGAAATCTCATATTGTTTGTTTGTTTGTTTGTTTGTTTGTTTGTTTTTAGCAAATGAGTCAGAGTCCACTATTCCTAAATATCTCTATCAATGACATAAAAAATGAAATAATATCTAATAATTCGAAATGATTAAAATGAGTTTTAATTATTATCAATATTTTTCCTTGAAAAGACAAGGAAATGTATATTATATTTTAGGGAAAAAATCATATAAAAAGTAAAAGCTTTAGCTTTTAAATTTTTTAACTCTTAGTTGTCTTTTACATAATTATTTTTTCAGTCTGATTTGTCTACAAAGTGTATCAGATGCAAAGGTTTTATCGAATAGGATACTACTGAAAAAAATTGTTTTTATAGAGAGAAATACATTAAGAATAAAATCTAAGATAGCAAAAGTTACCATTCATTTGTTTTAGGGCTTTCTAGTTGTCAGACATATAATTTTGCTCTCAAGCCAATTCAGGTCTCTATTTACACCATGCTGAATAGCGGGTGGTTTCTTAGAGGCTCCCAGGGGAAGTGCAAAGCATCTCTATTTTGAGAAAGAATAAGATGGACATGAGATCTGAACCAAGAATTCTTTTGGAGCTATAGGGCAACTTTTAGTATAACCAACCAAGAGGGTCAGGGCTTTTGCTTATGTTTGTAGGGCGTCTTGCTTTGGAATATCTCTTGTTTCCTGTTCTTTTCTGTCTACTTAACTTCCTGTGTGTGATGTCCTGTAAAAACCTGGATATCCTCATGCTTAGTTGCTCATCTCCTATTCTCTTCGAAGGCCAAGCAGAAACTCAGATGGGACTTGAAAGAAAGGAGGAAGGAGATAATTGTGAAGCCCTATGCTTAGCTGAGAAAGGGTGTTGTCCCTTGTTTACTCAAGGCTTTGTAAGCTCACTGCATGTAGGAGTTTCTTCCTTAGCTTGAACTGTGTTTATATTCCTCAGGGACCTATAGGTGTTGTTGTTAGGTAGATGGCCTCCCTGGAGTTGACACTAACATTATTTCTTATTGCTCATGAAATAATATAGTTTTTACTGGACTATTCTAGAAAAAAAACAAAAACAAAAACAAAAGTTAATCTTTGCGTAAGAAAGATTCTTTAAGGAGGCAAATAAAAATTTAACCTTAGATAGTTTTTAGTTAGTTTCTTTGTTAATTTACATGCAAGTTCCCTCATCAATATGTCATAAAGGTTTTTCAGTGCCAGTGGCACAGGACTGTAGTTACTGTGCGTGAGAGCTAAGACTGTGGCTCAGAACCCTAGAGAATTTAAAATAGCCATGTCAGACATTCACGTAAGCAGGCAGATTTTTGTGTAAAAGTGATAAGGTTGTAGGACAAGTTTAGGGGAGGAACAGAGAATTCTTCGAAGATCTAGGTGAGAGTTTAGTAGGCAAAGAGGACAACTATGTAGAAGATCTCAGCAGTACTTTGTTAATAAAACTACTGACAAACATTTATAAAAGTGAAAGGCTTGAATAATACTTATCAAGAGCTGAGTGTGGCCGATGCACTGATGACATGAGCAAAAACTTTAGTATTAGAAAGGACTGGGTGAGAGTGTGGGCACTGCTACCTCTTTCAGCATTGGTAAAGAGATGCCGACCTGGCATAATTAAGTGGCAATTAAGTGACAGTTGTTTGTCTTTCCTTTTTAAGATGCGATGAACCAATATTAATATTATATAAATTTGGTACCTTTTCTTAATGTGAACAAATCCCATGAAAGCACGTGGTAAAAGTTATACTTATAGGATCTAAAAATAAAGGAAATATTAGTTGTTGAGATGCATTTTTATCCAAAGGGAAAGAACTATAAGGAATTAAGTTTAGAATATGCATGGAAAAGAGATTATTTTTAAAAGGAATTATATTCATTTTTTCTTTTCTTTAATTCTTCCTCTCTCCTTTTTTTCTTTCTTTTCTCTCTCTCTCTCTCACTTTCTCTCTCTTCCCCCACCCCAACCAAAGTTCTTTAGTTTTTTTTTTTTTTTTAGTTTTGCATGTTACTGCAGAGTTACTGTATGCCCATAGATAGACAATACTCAAATGAAACACGACTGTGAATGAAATTAGGAAATAATAGAAATCATTAACAGAAGACATTTGTAATATAGTTTTGGGAGTGATATATATCAGCTTCTGAACCTAGTTCTTGATATAATGTTGATATCGATAATCATAATGAGTACAACTGTGCGTTAGGTACTGTACTAGACAATTTACATACATTATTCATTAATTCTCTCAATGACACTGTAAGGGCGAGTTTCTTATTCTGCAAATGAAGAATGAAGTTCAAAGTTTAACTGCTAAAAGTTTCCTAGTTAAAAAATAATAATGCTGTGAGTAATCTCATGTCTCCCTATTTGGCCAAAGCCAATATTCTTTTCATTGCATCAGATTTGCTCTCTTGTTTCTCTCATTCTTACTGTGCCATTTACTGTGCTCACTCAGGTTCTCCACAACAGGGGTTCCTTGTACTCTGTGTCACGCTAAGGACTGTTACCTTCTTTTAATCCTGGTGCATTTGAAAGGTTCCGGTACTTTTGCCTCGACAGCACTTCTCCCACTGCCCACACACCTCTAACTCTAGGACCCATATCCCCTAGTGTCTTCTGCTCTCTTCTCAGAGAAAGTAATTTGTGCTGACTCAGAACATCAGCAAGTTTCATTGCAGCAAAGAGGAACTGAGGGCTGATAAGTGATAGTCTTTCTGAAGAAGATTCTGAGAAGCTTTTAATCCTTAATTTCTGATCTGGAGCTTTAGAAGTTAAACATATTTTCTTCTTAAAGAAGTGATGTTCAGCTATAAAAATATTTTTAGTTTCTAAGACTGCTAATATAGTCAATATTGTGAAAGGATAAAATATTCTGCTGGAACATATTTTAATTACTTATACAGAGAAGGTGTTTTTGAAGAGACAAATAGAGCTATAATAATATTAATACCAGTGAAAATTGCTTTCTATCTCAATGTGGCTACACTGTTATATAGCCAGTATTGCTTTAAGCCAGTATTGCTTTTCCGTTTGGTGTTGCGATAGCTTAACGGCTCTTTTTGCTTTTCCTCCATTTTCTCCTTTCTTGAGCACAAATAACCACAATCTACTTTTAAAATCTTAAATATAATTTTCTTACACTCCTGCTTAAAATCCTTTAGTTATATTTCATTGTTTTTAG
>NW_011888889.1:154997-161594 GCF_000151845.1 Pteropus vampyrus | reverse complement strand
GTGCCATTTACTGTGCTCACTCAGGTTCTCCACAACAGGGGTTCCTTGTACTCTGTGTCACGCTAAGGACTGTTACCTTCTTTTAATCCTGGTGCATTTGAAAGGTTCCGGTACTTTTGTCTCGACAGCACTTCTCCCACTGCCCACACACCTCTAACTCTAGGACCCATATCCCCTAGTGTCCTCTGCTCTCTTCTCAGAGAAAGTAATTTGTGCTGACTCAGAACATCAGCAAGTTTCATTGCAGCAAAGAGGAACTGAGGGCTGATAAGTGATAGTCTTTCTGAGGAAGATTCTGAGAAGCTTTTAATCCTTAATTTCTGATCTGGAGCTTTAGAAGTTAAACATATTTTCTTCTTAAAGAAGTGATGTTCAGCTATAAAAATATTTTTAGTTTCTAAGACTGCTAATATAGTCAATATTGTGAAAGGATAAAATATTCTGCTGGAACATATTTTAATTACTTATACAGAGAAGGTGTTTTTGAAGAGACAAATAGAGCTATAATAATATTAATACCAGTGAAAATTGCTTTCTATCTCAATGTGGCTACACTGTTATATAGCCAGTATTGCTTTAAGCCAGTATTGCTTTTCCGTTTGGTGTTGCGATAGCTTAACGGCTCTTTTTGCTTTTCCTCCATTTTCTCCTTTCTTGAGCACAAATAACCACAATCTACTTTTAAAATCTTAAATATAATTTTCTTACACTCCTGCTTAAAATCCTTTAGTTATATTTCATTGTTTTTAGGATATGATCTAGTAGCTTTTGTCCTGGCTATTAAGAAGGCTATGAATGATCAATCTCATTTCTGTCTATCGCTTCAACCATGGTCTCAAGCATTGTCCAAGGTCCTAGACTCTCAATGTATATGAGTGTGTGATTGTGATATATACATATGCGTGTGTGTGCATGTGCCTGTGTGTATTTATTATATATAGAATGAATATCACAGATGAGACTTCTCTAGACTTTTTTTTGTTTGGTATTTGGGTTATTCTTGACACAAAAAGTTATTCAACAAGTATTAGTTTATCATTTTAGCAATCTGTGAGCTAAACAATATTTTCAACTTTCCTTATTTAATAATTAGAAAAATGAGACCTTTCTAGTTAAGTGGTTTCCTTAAGGTCTCTAGTTGATATACGATAAATTTAGAACTCAAATCAAGTTTTATTAGCTCCGTACTCTTAAGAGCAAACAATGACAAGTATTCATCAACCAAGATTTGTTAATCTCATGGCTTTTACCCAAGTTAGTAAGATATGTTTCTTATCCTCAAGATACTTAGAATCTAGAAGAAGAGATACAACTAACTCTCTGATGTAAAGTAAAATAAAATTAAGCCTATAATCTGAAGGAAAAGAAAAAATTATGGAAGCATAGTTTAGGGGTTAATTTTGAAAAAAAAATTGGAGACAATATAAAGTTTTTTAAAATTTAACTTGTGCACCATATGGTTGTATAAATGATGTAAGGTAAAATACATGACTAGAAGACATACTTCAAGATAACATAAATTAGACTTGGGACAAACAAATATTGAAAAATATGAGTTGGAAATATAAAACAAAGACAGAAATAATAAGAAAACATGCATTTAATAAAGACTACATCTTCCATGAGTAGGTCACAAATTGGCTTTAAACTTTCTAGTAGCAAACTAGTAAAGGCAAAATTGATCACTTCCATGCTTCCTCCTAGTGTTCACAGAATACAAAGAATCTCTATTGCTCATTAGAAGTGTTATTCTTTTTGTTTTCTTATTATTTATTTGAAATTGCTTCAAATGCTTTATTTTATTTTTATTGTTTTTTTTTTAATTAAAGTGTAGTTGAGATACAATATTACATTAGTTTCAAGTGTACAACATAATGATTTGACATTCATATAGATTACAAAGTGATCACCATAAGTCTGGTAACCATCAATCACTGTACAAAGTTATTATGATATTATTGACTATATTCTCTATGCTGTATATTGCATCCCATGATTTTATTTTCATATAACTGGAAGTTCTTACCTCTTAAGTGTCACTGCTTTTGGAAGAATTGGAAGAAATGAGTCTTTGAAGTTTACCGGAAAGTGCAAATTGTAATATATGTTTTACATCCTTGAAAACACTTTCAAAATTAATGAAAGAGCCAACACAAGGATGAATTTGACAGAGTTATTTCTTTTGAGAACAAATAGGCTGATGGTGACAGGTCAAAACCTGGATGGTGACATGTCACAGATAGTTAGTTCTGCAGAAGGCTCGTTCAGTTGTGTTTAGGTTCCCAGTTGCCAGCTGACCTAGCTTAATCTAAGAGTGAGTTTTAGGAAAAGCTAGAAGAATGTAAGAATTGTTTTATGAAAGTGTCATTTGAAACTTTATAAAAGCAGATCAAAGGAGTAATATAAGCTAAGGAGCAGTGGGAGTTTCTTTCGGGAAAGGTAAACAGTTCAGTGTGGTGAGAGCAGCAGTCCTCATCCCAGGCTACACATTAGAATCGCCTGGGAGGCTCCATTCCTTGAGATTCTAATTTCATCCGTCTGAATTGGGTCCTGGTCATAATTTTTAAAAGCTTTCCTGGTTATCATAAGGTGCAGCCAGGACTGGGAACACTGAACTAATACCTTGCTCCTTAAGTATGGATCATGAACTGCCACTGGTTGCCTGGCCTGACATCGTAGGTAATGAGCCATGAAAGGTAAGTTGGACCAAGTGTAGAAGGTCTTGACTATTGTTCCTAAGAAATTACCTCAATTCTTCTCAAGGGAAGGAATGGGACATTTAGCCTAGCACCATAGCCTAATGATTTTGTTAATTGCATTTATAAATTATAATGTTTGGCCCTTAGTGCTGCTACGGTGCTTCAAAATTTTATGACTTGCTCTTTTAGTAATAATCTTTTTTTTTTCTTTTTTTTTTTTGGGTAAGTCAAATTATTCTTTTAAAATATATACTTTCTCCTCTATTGTTACCTTCACAAGAACTAATGCAACTTATGGGTCTTACTATTTGTTTCCTTCCCCTCCAGCTACACAAAGCCTTTTATGTTATTCCATCAAGAGACTAGTCAGCAACTTTATTGCATGGGTGATAAAATTACAAAATATTTCAGGTAAAACAATCACATGATTTTCCTGAGTTCTTTTAACCATGTTTTGAAAAGAAACATGATGTCTAATAATAAATCATCCAGACACAGCAAGAGCAGTCTTGGCAATTTTAGTGAAATTTGTGTCTCCTGAGTTTACTAATGAAAATGAATGGAGCAGCTTCTATGTTCCCACAAACTCTCCGAAACCTTTGCTACTTCTCAATAGACAGCAGCTGTAATTGAATAGAATGCTGAGATTGATGTTAGGATTAAAGGTTATGAGCTATGAAGACAGCTGAAGACTTAGATCCATGATGTTTATGAAAGACAAGCTATTGAAATGGAATTGTGTGAGCTTTTTTATTTGTTTCTTTTGTTTATTGTGTGTCCAAGGCTCATTATACTAATTAGATCAGAAGGCATGAATGGAAAGTGAAGAAAAAGCCATTCAGAAAAATAATAAAGCACCAGGAATTGCTTTGTTAGCTGATAACTAAGGAGAAGGACTTGAAGAGTCATTTCATCCTTCACCAAGACCTGTAAATATGTTGCGTGGAAATGGAATTCTGAGCAGAGGTCATCTTCAGTGCTCATGCCATGACATTATTTTGGTCATTAAATCATTGAATTTGAGGACTAAAGATAAAGCAAAGTAAGCTCATAAAAAATTTAGTATACAAAGAATCGGAAAATCTGCAAAGTAGAATAAAAATCACTTCTGAGTTCAATATTTTTTGAAAATTTCTCAGATGTCAGTAATCCTACAAAAGTAAGAAACTTATTTGCTGAAGCACCATGAATACCAATGATAAAAAACATCTAGTTGCATAAAAAAATGTGTGTATATTTTGAGAATTATTCAAAGAAGAATTGTCATACCATTGTCACACAATGGCATTTTAGCCCATGTTGTTACATGGCACAACAAAAAGAAGTGTTGAGGAGAGATAAATTGCAAGTCAGAGGCACTGTCTTCTTTTGGAGGAATTCATTTATTTGTTTAATGAAGTTTTGTTTAGTACCTCTTATGTCTCAAGTCTATGCTAGGTACCTAGTTGGAGAGCATAGTGCTAGGATGGGGCCAATGGAAGAAATCATGAGAACCCAGAGAATCCTTATCCAGATCTTGGATTAAAGTTTTTCAGAAGAAAGTGAAGTAAAAACTTAGAATATGATCAAATGGTTGAGTAGGCATTACTAGAGTAAAATGATTTAGGCAAGGAAAGTAGCATATTTAAAAGCCTAAAGACACGGAAAAGAATGACAAATTCAGGTATAGTTTAAGCATCTATTGAAAGGAAATAGTGTTAAAAGAAGAGTCTAGATAAGCAGAAATGTACTTATGAAAGACTTTGTTAGCTACTGTGAGTATTGGCAGAAAGGCACCAAGAGAGGTGTTAAGTTTTCAAAAATGCATGTCATATTCAAAGACTGCTCTTGGAATGCTACACTGACTGCAGTGGAGAAAACAAACTGGAGATAAAAGAATCTGTTTTTTAATGTGATTTTCTAGAATTACTATAAAATATACAATTAAATTTAAACATATAATCTGTCAAACTGCAATATACTAGCAATAATATGAACTTGTTCTTGTCTATGTTTTATAGAAACTAACTTATATGTGAGGCAGACAATAACATACTACCTTAAAAATTGCAAACACTGCCTCTGATAAGGGGCTAATATCCGAAATCTATAAAGAACTCATACAATTTAACAATCAAAAATACAATCTAATTAAAAAATGGGCAGAGGACCTGAACAGACACTTCTCCCAAGATATACAAGTGACCAACGGACATATGAAAAGATGCTCAACTTCATCAGCTATTTGGGAAATGTGAATCAAAACTACAAAGAGATACCACTTCATGCCTGTAAGAATGACTATTACCAAGACAAGGAATAAGAAGTGTTGGGGAAGTTGTAGGGAAAAAGGAACCCTCGTGCATTGCTGATAGGCATATAAATTGGTACAGCCACTACAGAAAACAATATGGAGGCTCCTCAAAAAATTAAGAATAGAATTACCATATGACCCAGCAATCTCTCTTTTGGGTATCTACTCAACAACTTTGAAAACATTTATCTGTAAAGATATATACACCCTGATGTTCATAGCAGCGTTATTCATGGTGGGCAAGACATGGAAACAACCAAATTGTCCTTTGATAGGTGATTGGATAAAGAAGATGTAGTACATATGTACAATGGAATATTACTCAGCCATAAGAAAAGATGAAACACTGCCATTTGCAACAACATAAATGGACCTTGAGATTATCATGCTAAGTGAAATAAATCAGACAGAAAAAGTTGAGAACCATATCACTTCACTCATATGTGGGAAATAAAACTGAAAGTGGCAAATGAACAAGACAAATAAAAACTCATAGACACAGACAACAGTTTTAGTGGTTACCAGAGGGAAAGCAGGGGAGAGAGGGATGTAGATAAGGTTAAAGAAGGTCAAATATATGGTGACAGAAGAGATTTGACTTTGGGTGGTAAACATACAATGCAATATACAGATGATATATTATTGAATTGTACACTTGAAACCTATATGATTTTATTAATCAAAGATTTTATTAATTTAAAAAATTTTAAGTTAGTGGTGTTATTTGAGAGAAGGAAAATCCGTATATTCCTGGAATATTATTCATGTGATAATATGTGATATTGTCATAAATTTTGTGTGATTTCACTAAAAATCATTAGCCAACAGTAATAAGTACTTCTCAAGTGGCCACTATGTCTCAGTCACTGTTCTAAGCTCTTACGATACATCAGTGAATACCCCTGCCCTCATTTGGAACTTACATTCTATCAATAAATAAAAATGATAAATGTTATAAACAAGTATATTATATAGTAAAATTTGAGATGATAAATTTTATGGGAGAAGAAAAAAATAGAACACAGTAAGAGAAATTGGGAGTTTAGGATGAGTTGCAATTTTAAATAGAGTAGTCAGGTTGAGTCTCATTGAGATGGTGATTGAGAGCAAAAATCTAAAGGAAGTGAAAGAATTTTTCAAGTGGATACTGGGGAAAGAGAGTTTTAGGCAATGGAAAAGTCTCGAAGGGGAGGATATGATGACCGTTGAGAGACTGAGTGGTGAAAGATTAAGTCAGCTAGATAATGGGGAGGGAGAATTTGTGGGGCTTTGTGTGGACTTTGGCTTTTATTCTGAGTGAAATAGATGATTTGATTTAGGTCTTCACTGGATTTTCTTTGCTGCTATGTTAAGGACAGGTTGTAGGGGAATAAAGAAAGAAGTAGTAATGGAGGCAGAAGTAATGGTGGTAGAAGTAAAGGAGGTCAGACAAGAAATACATTTTGAACTACAGGTAAACAACATTTCCTGATGGATCGAATTTGGGGATTGAAAGAAATAGAGGAATCATAGATAATTTCAAGGAATTTTAGTCTGAGCTCCTAAGAGAAATGGACTTACCAGCTAAAATGAGAAAGGCTGAAGATGGAACAGGTTTTGGGGGGG
>NW_011888889.1:152904-154947 GCF_000151845.1 Pteropus vampyrus | reverse complement strand
GATACTGGGGAAAGAGAGTTTTAGGCAATGGAAAAGTCTCGAAGGGGAGGATATGATGACCGTTGAGAGACTGAGTGGTGAAAGATTAAGTCAGCTAGATAATGGGGAGGGAGAATTTGTGGGGCTTTGTGTGGACTTTGGCTTTTATTCTGAGTGAAATAGATGATTTGATTTAGGTCTTCACTGGATTTTCTTTGCTGCTATGTTAAGGACAGGTTGTAGGGGAATAAAGAAAGAAGTAGTAATGGAGGCAGAAGTAATGGTGGTAGAAGTAAAGGAGGTCAGACAAGAAATACATTTTGAACTACAGGTAAACAACATTTCCTGATGGATCGAATTTGGGGATTGAAAGAAATAGAGGAATCATAGATAATTTCAAGGAATTTTAGTCTGAGCTCCTAAGAGAAATGGACTTACCAGCTAAAATGAGAAAGGCTGAAGATGGAACAGGTTTTGGGGGGGGAAATCTAGAGCTAATTTTTGGACACTTTACATTTGAGATTTTTTTTTAGAGATCCTAATGGAAATGACGGTAGGCAGGTAAATATATTAAACTTTGAACAAAAATTATATCCAAAGATATGCATTTGTGAGTTGTTGGCATATAGATGATATTGAAAGCCAGGAATCTAAATCAATTATGCATTTACACATTATAAATGGAAGTTAATAGGCTTTCATTCTAATTGGCCAAATGATCTTAGATGTTAAAATTACTTAAAATACCAAATATATAGGGATTTTTTTTAATACAAAATATTAATATCTTGGCTTCGATTCTCTTAAATCTTTTAATCTAGTTCTTAATCTTTTTCATGTGGAATGATATTTTACTGAGGAAGATTCATCATCTCAGTGAAATGAGATTGTCTAGAATACAGGTTATATAAAACTGAACCTGATGAGATCCTAAGACATGTAAATATCTTTTCCATGTAATTAAAAAATGTTTTAACTTGTTTATTCTTTCATGTATGGGACCAAATTTTTATGGACATTTAAAATAACACAGAAAATGCTGGAGAAAGTCAGGACTTCTCCTGAATATGACAGATTTCAAGATGCTGATATTTCAAAAAAGCAGTTGTATTTCAAGGAGTCTGGATCTTTGAAGAGTATTCCAGAGTTAAATAAAAAATTTGATCAACATTCATAGCATATAGAAGGTGTTTAAAATGATGGGACTGAATAAGGTTATCTGAGGACAGATGAGGGAGAAAGCAGGGCACACATTTCATAATTTCTACAAAGTAAGAGTATTTCAAGATTCAGAAAAAGAAACCATATTCATGTTTCTGTGAACTGAATCTTAGAAGAACTGATTGGTTTGGTTGTTGTGACTAGTTCATTTATTTATTTTAAAGGTGAAGGAAATCTCAGATTATTTTGCGTCGTTTACCTCTTGGTGGTTTGGTGTTGTCAGCACCTCCTTTGGAGCTAGAGATTAGGAGAACATGAGAAGAAGTTAAATGAAAAGCTTGTATTCCTTTGTTGTTGTTATACAGCTATTGTTATTATTATTGTTGTTGTTGTTGTTATTATTAATCACAAAATACCTGTTATAAGATAGTCTTTCATTACAGAAATAAAAAAAGAAAGAAAGAAAAGCTTTTTATTAATCCCTCTCTTCACTTATGACCACGTGTACTAGTCACCTTTTACTCTAACAGAAATTCCCCATTGATTTCTTATTCACATCACATGAGGCTGCTAGGCTGCTGAGGTTGTACTGAGTTCTGTGTGTTTTCTCATTTCGGGATTAAGACTGTGATGGGGATAGAGGACAGAGACAGAGAGGAGGGAGCATTGAACATACAATCACATTTAGAGCTAACAGGAAAAATTATTCAATGTATGACACTGTTGTTAGCTGTTTGGTAATATATCCCTCAGACTTTTTCCACATGTCAAAACATGTAATTTAAAATACAGAATTACACTAAATGTTTTTCTCTGTGCTTTTGCTATTTTACAATATATCTTGGGAATACTTACCAATTAAAACAATCATCTCCTGTTTTTCTGTGTTTCAAATTTTACTTC
>NW_011888889.1:145586-150493 GCF_000151845.1 Pteropus vampyrus | reverse complement strand
CAATTTTAGAAGATTTTCATCATCCCTCAAAAAACTCTATATCCTTCAGCTATCATCTCACTATCCTTCCATTCCCTGTCAACCTTAGACAAATAGTAATCTATTTTTGTCTTTATAGATTTGCCTATTCTGGACAGTTCACATAAATGGAATTATATATCACGGGGTCCTTTGTAACTGGCTTCTTTTACTTATCATTACATTTTGAAGGGTTCCTTCATGTTGTGGTATATAATGATATTTCACTCCTTTTTATGGCTGAATAATATTGCATTGCTCAGCTATATCCTATTTTGTTTATCCATTCATGAATTGAGGGGCACTAGGTTGTTTCTACTCTTTGGCCAGTACAATATTGCTATGGGCATTTGTGTACAAGTTCTTTCTGTGAACATATGTTTTCAGTTCTCTTGGATAGATATCTAGGAATGAAATTTCTGGGTCATGTGGTAACTCTATATTTAACTATTTGAGGAACTGCTAGACTGTTTTCCTAAATGGCTGCAGAATTTTACATTCCCACCTGCAATGTATGAAGATCCAAATTTCTCCACACCTTCTCTAACACTTTTTATTATCTGTATTTTTTATTATGACCAGTCTAGTGGGTGTAAAGTAGCGTATCATTGTGGTTTTGATTTGTATAAGTAGTATCTGATACCTGATAACTGATAGTCCCATTTTAATTTTAGTAAAACTTGGATGTAATATTCAGTGTTATGGAAAATTCACATGAATTTTTATATTAAAAAGTTATGTATTTCAGATAGGATGTTTTGGGCCATCATCCATGTCTCTTTCACTGTTTTTCATCACTGAGGTGACTGTAGTGGAAAAGTATGAGTCACAGTAGTGGAAAAGTATGAGTCACTGCATTTTTGTTGATTTGTGTGCATTCATTTTTGTATCCTCCACATCATGAGTTAGACATACTAGGCAGACAAATGAATAAAATGTAAAGTGGTCTATTTTCAGTTTTCTGATAAATGTCACTTATGGCAGTGGATAATTCTGATATATACGTTAAAATATATGATGATGTGATGAAACTTTCCTCTCAAAATGACCTGTGCAAAGTGTTCACACTGATATACCAACACTGAACTTTTTATTCTTCAGAAACTTAAAATTTATGTATGTAGCTTTAATAAATACCAGTATGAAGACAAATGGAAGAGGATGTTTTTATCTACTACTAGCAAGAAGTAGAAAAGCACATATTTATGTAGTATATCCAGGATATCCTTACTATTTGTATTGTTCCTATAGGGAAAAGGCCATGGGGTCATCCAGTATTACTTTTTTCTCTTTTGATGCCAACCAGGTTTCTTCCCTTGTGCTAGAAACTGCTTTGTCCATTTAACGGCAAAGAAGGCAGCTTGATGTATTTTTTCTCTTTTCTTCGCAAACATGTTTATTTTTGTGTGTGTATTTTTCAATTCTCCTTTTTCTCTTTTAGTGTGTCCTGATGCAACACCACACAGGCTTCCTAGTCTCCATGAGTCTGCAATACTTTCGTCAGTATTAGCAGAGGGATTACTGATCTTCACATTCTGTTCATACTTAGAGTGTGCGATGGTCCATATGTGTCCTTTGATGAGGGCGCCATGTCTTAAATGCATTACATGTTTAGAAGGTACTTCTGATAGTCACGTGTCTCTAGGATACTTTACGTTTTCCTTGGCATGTTCTTTTATCAAGTTAAACAATTTATCCATTTCTCAGTGTGAAATGAACTTTAGACTCCTTATTTTAAGGAAAACAACATTTTTGCTATCACGATTCAAACAAAATTTCTCTAGCATGTCATTTCATATAGATTTATTCCCACAGTAACGCAAGAGTTCTCCCTGTTATTATTGTTCGGAATCATTCTGACCAAAATTTAGATCTAACTTTGACAATTAATTGAATCCTGGACATTAAATCTTGCAATTCAGGAAAATAATTCTATCTCTTGAGTCGAAATTCTGTTCAGGCCTTTTCAACACCATTGTTAAATTTACCTAGTTTCTCATCTTCCCTGTTGTTGGCCCTTTTCCTACTGAAAACTTTGTTTTCCTATCTCACCCTTTGGGGGAGGGGGGAGTAATTTACATTCTCTATTAATTTTCCTAAGGCTAATTCATCTTGGGGCTTCCAGGCTTTCCATCTGCCAGATCCATTTTTGCATGTTCTTTTGCAGTCTTCGTGAATTTATCTAAATTTGAGCCCTTCCATCATTCCACTTTCTATCACAAACATCAAATGAGAGTAGACATATTCATCTGCTCTTACATTAATGCCAAGAAATTTTTCTATAACTTGTTTAGCATTCTCAAAATAATTTTTCATTTCTGTGTCACACCTCAAAACTTTCATGAATTCCTTTGGCTAGTAAATAGAAACTAATACACTTTCTTGGTTGTAATCTCTGTTGCTTTAAAATTAGTATTTCTACTGTATTAAAAACAATGTCACAGAGGACATGTGATGACAACAGGATAATTTTTTCTCACCTTCCAATTTCAAGGGGGCATTAGCCACCCATTTTACAGAAATCTTCTAGTAATCCCTTTGTTTCTCTGATTCTTTAAGTTGTCTTTTTTGATTTTTCCAAACCCATGTCACTGTACCTGACAGAGAGTTAGCATTTATTGACTCTATTTTACCTGGCCAACTCCTGTTAAGCATCAACCATTAGGAAGACAGTGAAAACATCTGCCTCTCCTTACCCTGACCTCAGGGAATATTTACTTCCTATTGATCCCCTTCTTAGGGTCGCCAGATTTAGCAAATAAAAACATAGGATGACCTAAATTTAAGTTTCAGATGAATGGCAATTTTTATCTGAAATTCAAATTTAACGGGGAATCCCGTATTTTATATGGCAACGTTGCACCTTCATCTTCCTTCTCTATGACTTGAGTTCCAATATGATGAATGTCACAATAATGTCCTTGAATTATAATTAAGACTGATCTGTGCAATTTCTTCCCAGATAATTTGGGAAATTTAGCTTTGAATTCTCTGTGATTGTGTATTAGTTTCTTAGGGCTATAACAAAATACATAAACTGTATGGCTTAGAACAACAGAAATTTATTATCTCATAGTTCTAGAAGCTAGAAGCCTAAGAACAAACTATCTGTGGGGCCATACTTCCTCTGATGATGTTAAAGAAAGATCTGTTCCGGACTGTCTTCTAGTCTCTGGTACTAGCCTGTATCAAGTTAGCATGACTCCAATCTTCACATGGAATTCTCAAAATACATGTCTGTCTCTTCACATGGCATTTTTTTGTATAAGGACACCACTTATACAAAAGTGGATTAGGGGCCCACTCTCCTCTAGCATGTTCATCTTAGCTAATTACATCCATAATAATCCTATTTCCAAAAAAGGTCATATTCTGAGGGACTGGGGGTTAGAACTTCAATATATCTTTTGGGGAGACATAATTCAACCCATAAGGAGATTAGGAGAGATTTTTTAAAATTCAATTTTAATATTATTTACACTGAGACAAGACAGCAGCTCAGGGGCCTAAACATGTTCACGTAAGTTAAAGATTTAAGTAAATAGGAATATTTTTGTATAAAATAAAAATATGTTCTAGAAACTTGGAACACCCTAGTTAATGATAGGATGTTGCAGTTATACAAAAAATATAGAGCAGAGACGTTGTAATGGCATGGACAATATTTACATTGTGTTAAGTGAGTAAAGGTTACATAGTTATATTAATTTATTGAGTGAAAATATTTTCTGGCTCCTTAGCTATGTGCCAAGGGTCCAGCCACCTAATCTGCACACATGATTTTAGCATTCACAAGAAAAGAGGTAAATTGATAGTTAGTCAAAGTATTCATTTGTTACAACTATAGTTATGATTGATGTGATAATGAAAAATAAAGTATTATAAAAACATATGTACTCGAGAGAATTAGAGATTAAAATATCTCTGGTATTTTTACACAAAAATAAAAACTAGAGCTATTTTAATTTTGTAAAAATACATTAGAGCATGAATCTATGTATGTTAGAAATGAAAAGTGTTTTTAAAAGATATGGCTCCTTGCTTTTTAAGCTCTGAGAACAATATATTCATTTTTAAAATTCCCACTTAATTACTTAAACATCCCTTACTTTCAATGGCTTCTCATGGCACTTAGCATAAAATCTAAACTCTTTGCTAGGCTTGTAAGTTTTCTTTTTGTAGTTCTTATCTCCATCTTTAACCTAGTCTCCTGTCACAGTCCTTTAATTCCCTCATAGCTTGCTCTTCTCCAGCCATACTGGTTTTCTTTCTGTTCTTCAAATATATCAAGCTTGTTCTGGGCTCAGAACCTTTGTACTTGCTGTTTCTTCTATGTACAAAGCCGTTCACTCAGATCTTGGACAGGACAACCTGTGCTCATCATTTAAGAGGACATTTTGGACAACTAAGATAGTTCTCTATGCCAAACCCACTTCTATTGTATTGCATTTGTACTGGTGTTGCAACAGTTTCAGTTTCTGGAATCATCTAGTTTTAAAAATCAGTTTATCTACTCTCTCTCCACCAACAAAGCACTAGTACCATGACAGCTAGCATTGGGAAATATATTTAGATGGAGAAACACATTTTCCAAGAATTGAACTTATTCAACAAATTTAAGGTATTATGTTGACATGGCATTTAAGATTTTGATGAAAGATAATAAGAGAAGGAGTGTGAAAATAAGACCAGAAATAAGTCAAGAAGATAGAAGAGTGGTCCCTCACCAACAATGACCCAGGCCTGCTCAGGTTAAAATCTGGTTATGCTCCGCTTCAATTTCATTGAATGAATTAGTGAGAGAAGGAGGGATGAAAGTAAGGATGGAAAGAAGGAAGGAAGGAAGGAAGGAAGGAAGGAAGGAAGGAAGGAAGGAAGGAAGGAAGGAA
>NW_011888889.1:130607-145426 GCF_000151845.1 Pteropus vampyrus | reverse complement strand
GAAGGAAGGGAATGCTTATATTCTCTAGGGGTAATAAGTTCTGTATTTTTTTAAAAATCATTTCCACCCCATTCCCATAATTCTAGAACTCTTCATGCTTCTTCTGTCTAAATGAGCTAGGCCTGCTTCTAATATCATGAGGATATGCGGAGAACTGTCAACATTCTTCTACACAAAACAAGCCACTGTTCTGTTGTAAGAATTCATCCTAAAAATAATATTTCTGTTTAAGAGTTAAGACAGCATTTATTTTGAGTCATTGTTTTGGCCTAATTCATAAACATCAAGAGATGTTTTGTCAATCAAAGACAGGAAAAGTTTTATAGGGGGTAGAAGAGGACTTTGTGAACATGTTGTGTTTATAGTCTGACAAATGCTCCATGCACACATCCCCAGAATTTGTTTGGTTTCCCTCCCTTTTCCTTACTCATCGAAACCTAAATATTTAATGTGTGAGTTTCTGTGCAGATAAAGTGGCTCAGTGCCAGCTCTGGGTTAGTTCCTTGCCTAAAGAACAATTACAAACTATGGAGAGTTATGTATATCCAATGTTGTCAGTATCAGTTGTAATAATCAATGTTTTTTTTTGTTTTATTCTCATACTTAAACCAGCATCTGCTCTGTCTTCATAATAAAAACGAATGGGTTTTTCCAACTGTATTTTATTATCTATTTGGCTTTGTGTTTGAAGATCAATATTGTTGCACACTTGATTGCATCTCTTCATTACCAATCAATTTTCCCCATAGGCTTTTTTTGAATTTGCTGGAATTAACTGCAATCAGAGCTCCTTATTTTTGTCTATAAAGCCTGCATTTAAATTAAAAACGAGTTTTCCTCCAAAAATAGTTTATTGCTTTTGGCTACGTTCTACTCACTATCAAAACACATACACAGAAAAAAAGAGAAAAGAAAAACAGGCAAACAAACAATTAGAGTGAGAAAAATAGATCATAGATATAAACATTTCATAAACTTATGGATATTTTACATTAGTATGTGTGAAAGCTGGGTAAACATAGATTGATATGAGCTTAATATAATTGCATTCTGATATTGCTGTATCAGAAATTTCTATAACAGTTATTAGCATCAGCTTATCATACCTTTATTTAACTTTAAAAAAAAGTGAAAAGAAGGAAATGTTTAGTATCTATCTGTAGTCTTTCCATTTTGGTGCACACCTCATTTAGATAGATAAAATATGTTTCTTCCAATTTGAGTTTAACAGTAGGAAGTTTTACTAAGACACTCTATTTTAGAAGGTTTCGATTTCTAAATTTAAAATATTCTTTACACTTTTGTAGCATAGACTCTTCCTCTTGCTGCTAATTAAGTCTGTGAGTCTGGTCAGTGTCTAACCAATTATGTCTTTTATATATATATATATTTACATATATATAATTTTACATTGGAAACATTTAGCCTTTTTAACATAAAATTTATCTGAAAGTATTTATTTGACAATATGCCTTGCCTATGGCTACCCATTATTCATTTCTAAATGCTAATGTGAAACAAACATATTTCTTTTTTATTTAAATTTGATTCTTGGAGAAAATGTGTAAATTTTATCTACATTTCAGCATACAACCTTTGTTTGTAAATCTAGGACAAAATGATAATCAAATGATAATCTTTTATAAACAAAACAGAAATTAAAAGAGAAAATCACAAGTAAGCTTAGCTAGGTGATTCACTACCATAAACAATATGATGAGAATAACTTGTATTTACTACCGTTTTCGTTTCTTTTACCTCTATCTTTTCAATCTTAATTATAAGAATAAATCACAATTGTTAAAAGATTTTGTCAAAAGCATGGTGTTAACCATTTTAGAAAAGGTCCTGGAAAAAAAATCAATTAGAATACCAATGGGACTGATGTTCATAGAATAGGTGACGTGCCCTTCAACTAGAATGTATTCTAAAAATGTCTTTTGCTGTTGACAATTATTTAGTCAACATTGTAGAGTAGCTTTTTGGGTGATAAACACTTTCTGGCTAGTCACATATACTTACCCTTATCACAGATGCTACTCCTAGTCCTTAATTTATCATCAATTTTGATACTCTTATTTCTGTATGTGTTAATATAATCACATCAAGAGGCCAGGATCCTATACACAAATTTAAGGTATTTTTATAACAATAGTTGTTGGTGACATTTATTGAGCACTTACTATGAGATAGTCACTACATAATTATATTTACTTGTCTTAATCACTCTATGTGATACATTCTCATGTTGCCTTTGATGACCACAGAGAGGTTAAATTAACTTTGCTCTAGGTCATACGTATGAAGAGATGTTGAAATTTGAAATCAAACAGTCTCACTGTAAAATCAATGGGTTTAAGCATTAGGCTATACTTGCTTTAAGTGATAACTAAATGAAATACGCTATTTCCTTAGCCTAAAATCACAGTGCTCATGATAGTTGTTACATATGTATTTGTTGAATGAGGATGGAAAAAAGTTAAAATTTTATATAAGGAAAAAGCCACTGAAATTTGCTTTGCATCCAATTTTGAATTTATTACTTACTTGTCAGCTATATAACATGGCAAATGTGAACTAACCCACTAGAACTTTGGTTTATTCATATATAAATTGGTATATTAATATTTGGTAATGGCCAGATTTAATCACTCTGTACCTTTCTTTTTAAAAATTTTACAAATATTTCTTTTTACATTATCTTTTTTTTCCTAGAAGGTGATGAGTTTTTGTAGGATGTAGACAATCTTATTTATCTATATAATTTAGAATCTAAGCAGTGTTTGACACATGGCAGTTACTTCATATCAATACTAATCAAATTAAGAGTTTAATTAAGTTTAGTTATTTTTAATTTGCATTTCTTATCATAATTATTTTTCTAAATGTATTTTTCTTTTCACTGACCCATGAAGCAAAGCTATATAATAAGTTGGGTAAAATATCTTATTTGATATAGCTGGAGCAACATAATCTGTGCTATTAAAATTTTTATGTTACCAGTCTGTAGATTGAAAGGACATAGTCCGTTACCCAACATAAATTTTCTATATAAAAGATGTAAAAGAATAACAGTAAATTTTATGAAAGCTTTCAGTAATCATCTTTCTTGTCACTTCAATCTTCACCCCATTATAACCAATAGATATCTATTTCCATGCTTTTAAGTTTTGCACTGTCAGACATTGTCAATATCTAATGGTGGTTCTAAAAGAAGTTACAAGGAGTAAGAGAACGAACATTGGAAAGCTGAAGTTTGATAAAAATCTGATTGTTTTTTCTAAGTAAAAAAACCAATAAGCAAGTCATTCAATCATTCAACTATAATGTTAGGCAGTGTGATTAGTTTTATGTTGGAATTTTAAAGAAATTCTTTGGCCAGGAACAGGTATATCAATGAATCTGAAGTTGTATCACTTTTTAAAAATGACAACCACTGTTGGCTGCCATTCTCCTATACCTGAAATTCTAAATTTACCTAGAAGAACATCATCATTATCATCCTGTTTGGTTTGGAGTTTCTGGTGAAAAATAAATAAATAAATAAATAAATAAAAATATAAAGAGAAAGAAGAGGAAAAGAAGGAAGGAAAGAAGGCAGGGAGGAAGGGAGGAAGAAAGGAAGGGAGAGAGGGAAGGAGGGAGGGAGGAAGGAAGGAAGGAAGGAAGGAAGGAAGGAAGGAAGGAAGGAAGGAAGACCTTTTATTATAGTCTCATTTTATGATATGTAAAATAAATAAACTTAATATATGTCTGTATCGTGGTGGGTTTGGGCCCTTAAAAACACTTGAATACCTTCCTATGTCATCCTCTCTACCCCATCAGCATTCTAGTTCAGTCTTTTGTCTTCTCTTTGGAAAATTCTTACATCTTCTGGCTTGTATCATTGCTTCCAATATTACCTCCAATTCATGTTCATTTTTCTAGAAACATATCTCTATGTGATTGTGGATTATTATTACTCTGATTTCATTTCTCACTATACCCTCCTTTACTCACTGTCCTATCCCCATAGGCTCCTCCTTGAGCACATCTAGCAAGCTCTCACCTCAAGGCCTTAACACTCACTATTCCCTCTCCAGAGAAAACTCTGCTTCACGATAAACACCTGACTTGCTATCTCAATTCATTTGGGGCTCTATGCAAAGTTACTTCATTAGTGAGTACTTCTCTGACTACCTTATACATGAGGGGTTACAAATTATGACCCACAGGCCAAATTTGCCTGCAGTCTGTTTTTGAATGGTCTGTGAGCTAAGAATAGTGTCTATATTTTTAAATAATCAGAAAAAAAAATCGAAAGCAGAATAATAGTTTGTGTCAAACAAAAATTATATGAAATTTAAATTTCAGTGCTCAGAAATAGCATTTTATTGGCACTCAATCACAGTCATTCATTTACTTACTGTCTATGTTAGTTTTTGTACTACAATAGCAGAGTTGAGTAGTCACAACACAGACCACATGGCCTGCAAAGACTAATGTATTTACTATCCTCTCCTTTACAGAAAACGCTTGTTGACTTCTGTTATACAATACAGAATATCATATCTCCCAAACCAATCCATTCTTCT
This sequence comes from Pteropus vampyrus, assembly GCF_000151845.1. Classification (NCBI taxonomy): domain Eukaryota; kingdom Metazoa; phylum Chordata; class Mammalia; order Chiroptera; family Pteropodidae; genus Pteropus; species Pteropus vampyrus. Next base: position 140,852 of record NW_011888889.1, on the reverse strand, counting down.
CTAACTCCTGGTCTCTGTTTTACTTTTTTTCATAGCATTTATCACCACACTATTAAGTAAATATTTTTATTCAAATATAGTATACAGAAAAATTAAAAGATTATATATATTACTAGATATGCAACCCAGATCAAAAAATAGAATACTACAGCCTCAAGAAAGCTTGCAGAAACACCTTATTCCCCTCAATTTAACAACTGATCTGACTTATATTACCATAGGTTAAATTTCCCTCTATGTGATATTTATATAAATGAAATCATACCATATATGATTTTTGTGTCTGACATCTTTCACTCATCATTACATTTGTTATATTTATCTATATATTTTTTGTAGCAGTAGTTCATTCAATTTAGTTGTTTATATTATTTCATTGTATAACATAAACCCTAGTTTTTAAAATTCACTTTACTCTTGATGAATATTTTTATTGCATCTATTTTGGACTATTACACATAGTGCTATTATGAACATTCTTATGCATGTCTTTTGGTGCTCATATATATGCACTTCTGTTGAATGTATACCTGGGGGTGAGAGTGTTAAGTTACAGGGTATGCAAATCAGCTTTGATAGATACTGTCAACCAATTTTCCAAAGTGATTGTACTGATTTCCACTCACTAGAAATGTTTGTGTGTTCCAATGGCCCCACATGCTTATCAACACTTAATATTTTCTATTTTTTGTACGTTAGCCATTTGTCTGATCTTTCTCATTTGAATGTGTTGCCCTTCATGAGAGCAGAGACTTTATTTAGCTAATTTCTGTTTTCATAAGTGCTTGAAACTGCAAGTATTTAACTAGTATTGAATGAATGAATACTTGAGAGGTAAAGCCGTAGGAAAAAGGACAAATTTCATTCCAGAGTCTAAGGTCCTTTATCAGCTGATGCTAACTTTCTCTACTCTGAATTGCTATAACATTCATCTGTGCCTTTGCAATAACATTTAAATATATATCCCATGAATTATATATTTTTAACATTTCTTATTCTTCCTGTTATAATCAGAGTTCCTCAACCTTGACACTATTGACTTTTTGGGCTGGATAATTCCTGGTTGTGAATGGCCATCCTGTGCATTGTAAAATCTTTAGTGGAATCTTTTGTCTCTGGCCTCTATCTACCAGATGCCAGTAGTACTGACTCTCTAAAGTCCCCTTGCTCCTCCCCCAGAATAGTGACAACCAAAAATGTCTCTAGACATAGACAAATGTCCCCTAGGAGGCAAGTTTATTCCCAATTGAGAACCATTGTGCTAGATAATGAACTACATAAAAATAAATGTTGTATCAACTTGCCCCACTCCTGTTCAGCAGTTTTACTCACACTAACTGCTTCAACTACGAAAACTTTATTAGAATTTCTCCTTGCTATATATCACAATCACCTGGAAAGCTTTAAAGAAATACAGGGTCCCAGAGTCTAGGTTTAGACTCTACTGAATCCAAGCCTCTGGATTAGGGTCAAGGAACGTAAAAGGCTTGCAGTCCATTCCTATGAGTAGCTTATTCTGAGAAAGATTTTTCTTATGTGTTATATTTATAAATGGACAAATAATTCAAACTGAATGTCAGATAATGCTGCACATCTATTCCCAGATATGAAGTTTTTCCCCTGTGAAACATACAGATAACATGTTTCATCCTATTCATTTATTATCTGAAAAACATATTCAATTTATGAATATTGTATTGATCTAGGCAATTTATAGTACTTATATTCAAGAGTTCTTATTCTTAATAAGGTGTTTACTTTGTTTTGAAGCATCTCTGTTATTGCAATTATTTTTTATTCTCCCCGCTTTCTGTGACCAATACAATGAAAGAAGAATTTTCTTAATTATACCATCTTTACATCTCTATATTCCCATTTGGGGGTAAACATCGTAATAGTAATCAGAACAGGTAGCAATGGAAAAGAAACAGAGACTGCTCTAGAGATAAAAGAAGGAACCAATTTATATATGCCTCTCCCTCTTGACTTTGAATTGTAAAATTCAACAATATTAAACACAAAAGAGATTGCATTTTGCAACTACATTTTTTCAAGTGATATATACATCGGGCTGGTGCAATTACATTTTTATGCAATGGAAAGACAATTTTTATATTTAACTTTTAGTTTTTATTGATTCTGGGGTAGTTTATTGTCAGGCTTCTATATATTTCCTTAGATTTACCAAATAGAAAGAAAAACATTTTGACTTACTGTCAGAAACTACGATATTGATAATATAATGCAAGTGTTCTTATATAAAATTTCTAGAGCATCTGAAAGCGGCTACCTAAAAGATCTTTGGTCATTTTCTATTTTTCTATCAATTCAAATTTTCTTTGTTTGGTTTCCTTCTTTAGTGGTAATTGTCACACACCCATAAAACAATCGAGAATGGTTATAAAATTATGGGCCACTTTTATAGTGTACATTTGATTTATTGCCAACTAACTAAATTTTAAGCCTATTATTAAAACATTTCGACTTCTAAAAAAATCATCCATACTATATGCTGCTATAGCCCAATATACATTGTCTCTTTCTTTCTTACCTCCAGAATTTAATTGTTGTTTGTTTGGTTTTTTTTTTTTTTTTTGAGACAAGTATTGTAGAGCTTAAAAATAAACAAACCCATAACTTACATATCCCTTAGATCTATAAGTGGCCATATGACACAATTGTGACCAATACTATAGAAGCAAAAGTCACCAAATCAGGTTTCTAGGTGAGCTCTTAAAAGTGATAATTTCACCGTCACTTTTTTTTTTTCCTCTTTGCCCTTCCTCTTCTTCCTATTCAGAGCTTGAGGGTAAATAGCCATCTTTCAACAATGAGGTAAAAATTCATGAAGACCAAAGGCACGTGATAATTCTAACTCAACAGAAAGAGAGAAAATGTGGATTTCTGAAAACATCATGATTCCTTCGAACTAGCAAGTCTTATTACATGAGAAAATGAAACTATTAGCTGAGTCACTCTATTTTTTTTTTTTTTTTTTTGGTTGTCAGGCACAGATTGCAAGGACCTTGCCAGCTTACGATCCCTTATATTTTTTATTTTTTACACCTATAGCACCTGGTCTTCCTAGGTGGTCTCCCATCCAAGTACTAACCAGGACCGACCAGGCTTCTGAGATCTGATGGGATCGGGCTTGTTCGGGGTAGCATGGCCATAGAGAGCTGAGCGACTCTAAATTGTACTTTCTGTTATGTTCCACTGAACCAGTCCCTATCTAATAAACCATCCTTGTACCATAACCTTGTGACATGACTCATTCTCGTGTCTCCTGTTCTTTTCGAAATCTTCCTTTCTTCTTATTCTTGAACTTCAAGCAATTTTTATATTCATTCTATTCTTAGTATGGTTGCCAAAGTTGCTAATTCTACTGATTTGTAATCTTCACACTTTTCCATTTTGGGTTCCATTTTATTCTACGGCCTCTGTTTCAGAAAGCTGGTTATATTTTAGAATGTTTCCATTATTTACTTGTGCTTAACCATAAAACCAAAGTTTGTTGATCCTTCACTGTCTGCCTATATGAAAGCAGTCCTATGATACTGATTGGAAATTTTAGGAACAAGCTTCACATAAACTTGGGTTTCACACTAGTTTAAAATAAGCTACATTCTTTTTTTTTGGAGATCACCTAATGGTAATATTTTTATATCCTTTTTATTTATTTATTTTTCAAATTCCCCAGAAATAATCCTCCTATATCCTTTGTGGAAGATATAAATCTGCTGCCAGCATGTTAGCATTCACAGCAGAAAGGCTGAATAATCTCAATATTCACTTTGTAAACTTGACTTCTTTTTTTTTTGATTCATTGCCCACATCTTCTTGGTGTCTCCCCTTGCAGAGGCTCTCAGTTTCCTCCATTCCAAGAATAAACTGCAGTCTTCTTCCAGGGTGGATAAAAGATTGTTGCCTGCCTGACTGGCTGGGAGATGTGAGAGTGAGGACTGTGGGAGAGGAGTGTCTACCTGCTTATTAAACAGCCTTTCATTCTACTACCACCAATTCCCAAAACTTTGTGGGTTTTCAGGTATAAATCATGTTGCTTCTTGCTCTACCCATTGCCAGCCTTGATTTGAGCTTTCACAGTTCTCTAGTCTGTTATCGCTCATTCATTTGCTTTCTACTTCCAATATTTTGTTGTTATTGCCTCCTTTCTTATTATTTTTGTCCCTGTGGGTTTATACCTTAAAACAAAACAAAACAGAACAACAAAATCCTTTATGCTGCTTTTGTGCACACTTGAGAAGAAGCAGAGGTTGATACATATTTCCAATCTCTCATCTTTAACCAAGAAATTATACTTTCATTCCAGATGTTTATTATTAATATAACAAACAAAGATATGCATTGTACTAAATACTGAAATATTTAAAAACCAGTTAAAAAACATTACTGTATTTCTTTTGAATCTATTTTCTCTATACATTTATTCAATGCTACTTTTAATATATTTTATATTTAAATTAATGAGATATAACATATATTATATAAATAAAAATATATAAAATAACATATAAACATGCTTAATACATGCATTTTAAAGTAAATTATCATCAATTTTGTAGCCTGCTTTTTTTTATTTCCCATTATATCATAAGAATTGATTCATAAAATAAAATTTCAATTGGAGCATAATTTTTAATGGCTACCCAATATTCAGTCTTATAAATGAATTTATTTAAAGTATTGTTAGACTCTAAGATTGTTTTCTGGAATTTAGTTTGTTTTTGATGGGTATCCTTCTCCCACCTCTGTTCCTCTCCACAAGTAGTATGCTTACTGTCATCACACTCCCACGATGAAGAAGAGTTCCTTGATCTCTGTTTGCTGACGGAGGAGTATTACTAGTATTACTAAATCAGCTCTGGAAGAGCCTTCAAAACTACTGAAGAAATATTTCTTGAGGGGCAGAACAAAAATTGCTAGAAAGTTTCAGTATGTGGAGTTGTTGCTGCCGTTGCTAGTTGTGCGTTATATGCCTCTGTGTGTGTGTGTGTGTGTGTATGTGTGTGTGTTTCTAGTGGGGTTGGGGAGAGGGCAATAAAAATTCCCTTTTTTTTTTTAATCCCACATTCTCCATGGGGTATGTGGGCAAGCTAACTGCTATATAAATACCAGTTTATCTGACATTCTCATAGCATACATATTGAGATTAATCTTCCTAGATCAGCTATAGGGTTAGAGACTGGACTGTCCATGAATGTAAACCATTTACATGCATATTGACTTATTTACTTTGTTTCACTAGTTTTGATTGAATCCCAAATGTACTCTTGGTGACATCTTATTTTCTAAAAAATCATGATTTTATTTTTGAAAACACTTATCTGGTATGAAAAAGTTTATTTCCTATAAGACCTCATACTCTGTTTCCATGACTGCAAACACCAAACAAAAGACACTGCACGATGGTGAGCACTTCTTGAGCCTGAAGACCAGTTTTGCTGCATAGGCATTGTTTAAATTGTGGGTCAACATTAACCAGAATAATGTTTATCTTTCCTAAGCCTCATTTTCTTCATATAAAAAATAAAATCTCTCTCTCTCCTCTCTATCATCAGAGGATTAATAACAAGGTCAAATGAGATCATTTCAAATTATCCATTAAGTATTTAGGGAAATTGCAGAAGTCCAGAATCATGAAAACAGGAATTAGAGCTTCTCATTCCTCTATCTTGAATGACAATTCCTCTGTAACTAACTCCTCCCCTCTATGCTTCCACAGCATTTTCTTCAGTCATGGACAAGATTATCTGATGGTTGCCTTTTCCTCTAGAGTCTAGATTGTGTGCTCCTTGAGGGTGGGGATTTTGTTTTAGGTCCCTGGCCTCTAGCAGAATCTCTGACAGACCACAGGTCTTGTTCGATGACTGAATTATTTTGAGTGCGGAGTGCTTTGAAAGGAGCTTTATAAACATAGCTTTATAAATATAGGCACTGTGTAATGATGCTCTCTGCATCATACAAAGTCCTTTTATGAGTATTACTCATTCTCTCTTATTATCTCCCTGCAATCCTGTGAAGCAATATTAATATCTTCATTTTGCAGAGAAGACTTAGAGTGAGATAGATTTTAGGGTAAGAAATGAAAACACTATTAAGTACCCCTGGCAGTTTATGTGAACTCATGAAAAGCAGTCCCTTGGTTATTGAGTGTAGGAATGTGCCTCTCCCAGATTGTCAGTTTGGCAAACTGAGGCACGTTCAGGGCTCATTTCTTCAGCACCACTGAATGTTCAATAATTATCCCATATCTTCTAAACTTTAAACATCCGAGTGAACTAATCAGAGGTATAAATTAAATGATTTAGTGTTGTTCTTTGAGAAAAATGAAAGCCTTATTTTTTTATTATAAAAAAGTTTTGATGTTTAGTTCTTGTTTTATAACTTGCTCTCTTTACATTGGAGGTTTCAACTTAATTTTGCGTCTCTTATGCATAATCTCTTTACCTTTAAATGATCTTTTATCTTTCCTGGAAACAGCTGACAATGCTGATTTTCAGTTCAGGACATTTTCATAATTAAATTTTAGCCCTGAGGAAAAAATTGTACACCTCATCAAGTCTTCTGCCTCTGTAGCAGAATAACTTTAACCGTCCTGAATACCACTTGCTGCTATTATAACTTAATCGTGAATTAGGAAAAACAAAACTGCTGTGTGACTTCTGACAATGTTAAATTCTGTTTAAATTGAAGCATTTCACATAGTGTTTTGACATTGCCAGTAAATCAGTAATATGGATTCTTGTAAGGGTTCATCTCCGATGAGAGGCCTTGACCCACTGGACAATCAACACATAGTTAATCACTTTACATTATCTGATGCAAAACCATTCCTCAAAATGATAACACATTGTTGTTTTTTTTTTGTTTTATTTTGTTTCATTTTACGACAATCTTTTATTTGTAAATTGAAGACTTTTCAGTTATGTATTTTAGCTCGGCTTTTTTCTCACTCTTTGCATGCCAGCTGTATTTTATGAAGCGATGTAATTGGGGCTAGCTTAGATAGTCCTGTCAAGTAGCTGCAATGATTCTTCCTTCTGGCAAATAAACTACCACATGGGTATATATGAAAAAGTCACTTAATTTTGGTATTCATCAAACTTCCTTCTCTTTTGCAATAGTTGTAATGCGTATCGGGCTAATTGTTGCACTAGTTTTGCCCATTTTTCCTTCGTAGAGGCAAAGGAAGATATTATTGAGTTTGTTAACAAAAACAATTCTGACTTGCACATTTACTTTTATAAAAACTTAGAGCATACGAGGCCTCTTATTATCTGAATCATGCCCGAATTTACGTTCTCGGTACACATTTTCCTATAAAACATGTGCTTCGGGCAAACTGGAATACTAGCTATTCTATCAACAACGTTTCAGGTAATAGCACACTCCTGTCTCTCCTCAGGCCCCATGCTCTGCAAAAATTCCTCATCTAGTTTATATGTCAATTTCCAGTTCAAATATCAACTTCTCTCCATAGCTTGTACTACTCTGTGCCCCTACACATACCATTTCCCCCTTCCATTTCCAAATAAAATAAGTTTAAATGTTCTCTCTATAATGGTAAATACTGTTTTAATATATTATGATTATTCATTTTCACAATGTCTCCTATAACCATATAGACATCAAACTTCCTACTGTTTAGGGATTTTATAGATATCTTTTTATTATTGATTTGTAATTAATTCATTTGTACTGAGAGAACTCATTCTGTCATAATTTCAATTTTTAAAAATTTCTTAAGACTTATTTCATGGCCCAGCACATGATCTCTCTTTGTGAATATTCCATGCGACTTGAAAAAAGTGTGTAATATGCTTTTGTTGTGTGCTCCATTCGATCAGTTTGATTTGACTAATAGAGTTGCTCATATCTTCTATATCCCTTCTGATTTTCTCCCTGTTTCTATCAGCTGCAGACAGAGGAGTATCAAAATATCTAATTACAAATATTCATTTTTATTTATTTTTAAATTTTGTTTGTTTTATTCATGTATTTTGAAGTTCTTTTATTAGATGCATATACTTTTTATTTTCTTGATAAATTGACTTCTTTATTATTCTGAAATGTTCCTCTTCACCTGATATTACCCCTTCTCTTTTTGCCACATTACCTTAAACCAGACTCTTACCTTCTCACTAAGATTATAGGACAACGATCTCCTATTAGTTCTGTTTCTTATTTTGAAAAATCTAAGCACTGCTGCTAGAATGAATCCAGATGTTCAAATAATAGGTTTATAAAAATGTTAGTCAGCAAAACCATTTACCATGGAGAATGCTTTTATTTTAATACAACATTATTATTTTATTACAAAGAGAGTAAATTTCTTTTAATTTAAATATAGAGAGTTTAGGAAACTTTGAATTTCTATTCTTCATATTACTAAGAACAAATTTGCATTTGATTTTTTTCCACAAAATTGAGCAATTATGCTAAAATAACTAATATATGAAGGTTTTCCAGAGAATTATTTAGTTTAATTCTTAAATAAAGAAATTTTTTATACTTAAGCTATGTTTAGTGTATTTCTTTCAACTATAAAATATAATTAGTCTAATGTGTTTGCTACAAGAAAATAATACAATTCTTTCAAGAAGCTTTCTTTGGGAACGTGAATAAAATAATTAAAATAATGAATTCCAGGAAACTGAACCCAGAAAGCAAAGCTTCTTTTTGTTTCCCTAAGGATAATCCTTATACTAAATATGCAAATTTGCAAAGTTTTGTTTTTCTTACCTTTAGATGTTTTATTTCTCTTTTTAAAAAGTAAATAAAGATAGAGAAGCTCCAATTATCCCAGTAAACAATGAAAAATTATTTTTCAAAATTGGTTTTGGTATCCAGAAAAGGCAAATCCGTAGACAAAAGGTTAATGAATGACTGCCAGGGGTAATTTTAAAAGGTTAATTTCATGGTGTCTAAATTACATCTCAATTTAAAAAATTGGTTTTGTATCAGAATAGTTAGATTACATTGAATTCTAAAAGCACCTTGGGATCTTAACAGATTGATAATCCATTCAGCAATGGAGAACTGCTTCTCCAAGAGTTTTGAGTGGATTTAACTCTTACAAGGCAGCAAGTGTGCTTATTTATTTACTGATAGTTTTGTAAATATCAGTACAAAGTCACTGAATGGGTTTAACATTCTTTCTTATAAGGGAGTAAGAATGCAAATTTATGTACTGATATTTTTGACCCAGAGCAGATATATTCAATTTCTTTTTTTTTTTATCAACTTGGGATAAGCATAAACAGTGAAAAGAATTACAATTATGAGTTATTAATAAAAAAATATGTGTAATAGTGATTGAAATTGAATTATTTATATCCTGGATGAAGCCAGTAACATTTAATCAGTCTTTAGAAAATCCTCTAATAGCTTATGCTCTGGAGAATGTTATAAAATGGCGTATCGGGTCATTTTGAAGAAATATCACTAGAGTAATTTTTAATGATGTCTATACCTTTTTGTAGAGGTCTTGGTTCTATAAACCATGTTTTGTTTGTTCGTTTGTTTAAATGGCATCTTGTGAGATTTTGCTTTATATAAAAATTTTAATTTATAAAAGAACATATTAAGGAAGGTGAGTATTTATATTACAAATGAGTTCTTTGTAGTTTTCTTTTCAATCAACTTCTCCAGGACATTTTAAACTCTGTGTCCTATCTCTCCCCACAAGACTGATTCTTCAGAAACACATCTAGTGCACTCGGAGGTGAAATGTCTGACACTGGGGAGTCCCAGTCCTATCAATAAGAGCTGCTTTAAAATGCCATGGCCCATTTTACCACCCAAGGCAGACATAGTAACACTTCAAATGAAAGATATCAGACTTCATACTTTTCTCTGAAATCTTACACTTTTATTTGACAAATTAAGAGATCTCATAGTATACTGAAGTTTGCTTCATAGCCCTCCTGCCCTTCTTGTACACCTCTAAATTAAAACGAAATAACCTTTGAAAATACAATATCGTCCTTGCAGACATGAAAAAAATCAACCACTGTTTCTATTTTATGGTTGATAAGTTAAAGTATTAATCATTGAGCTATTTGCTACTAATACTCATGAGGTAAAAAGAGCCCAATGTAAATTTTTGATTCAGAGATGAATTTGCTATGCACATCTATAGTTTAAATAAAGACAAAGGGAGGAATTTGATATGAAAATTAAGCAACTTTGACATCCTACCATACTTATTTCTTTCAATTAAAA
>NW_011888889.1:127965-130557 GCF_000151845.1 Pteropus vampyrus | reverse complement strand
AAAAAATATGTGTAATAGTGATTGAAATTGAATTATTTATATCCTGGATGAAGCCAGTAACATTTAATCAGTCTTTAGAAAATCCTCTAATAGCTTATGCTCTGGAGAATGTTATAAAATGGCGTATCGGGTCATTTTGAAGAAATATCACTAGAGTAATTTTTAATGATGTCTATACCTTTTTGTAGAGGTCTTGGTTCTATAAACCATGTTTTGTTTGTTCGTTTGTTTAAATGGCATCTTGTGAGATTTTGCTTTATATAAAAATTTTAATTTATAAAAGAACATATTAAGGAAGGTGAGTATTTATATTACAAATGAGTTCTTTGTAGTTTTCTTTTCAATCAACTTCTCCAGGACATTTTAAACTCTGTGTCCTATCTCTCCCCACAAGACTGATTCTTCAGAAACACATCTAGTGCACTCGGAGGTGAAATGTCTGACACTGGGGAGTCCCAGTCCTATCAATAAGAGCTGCTTTAAAATGCCATGGCCCATTTTACCACCCAAGGCAGACATAGTAACACTTCAAATGAAAGATATCAGACTTCATACTTTTCTCTGAAATCTTACACTTTTATTTGACAAATTAAGAGATCTCATAGTATACTGAAGTTTGCTTCATAGCCCTCCTGCCCTTCTTGTACACCTCTAAATTAAAACGAAATAACCTTTGAAAATACAATATCGTCCTTGCAGACATGAAAAAAATCAACCACTGTTTCTATTTTATGGTTGATAAGTTAAAGTATTAATCATTGAGCTATTTGCTACTAATACTCATGAGGTAAAAAGAGCCCAATGTAAATTTTTGATTCAGAGATGAATTTGCTATGCACATCTATAGTTTAAATAAAGACAAAGGGAGGAATTTGATATGAAAATTAAGCAACTTTGACATCCTACCATACTTATTTCTTTCAATTAAAATTTTTTTCATATAGAACATTTAATTTTAATGTGAAATATTAAAAATGTATATGGCAAACTTTTAGCAATTGTACCTATTTAGAACAACAACATAAGCCTGGATGTAAATTGAGGAGGATTTCAAAGAATAAGTAAAAAATATTTTTTCCTATAATAATAAATTATTTATCACTTTATTATCAGTTAAATTAGATTGCCAACGATGTGGTAGGTCTTGGGTACAGAGTAGTGAACAAACATAAACTTTTAGAGAAATCTTGAAACTTCCCACGGGTTCTAGGAAAAGAGCCTATCGATTTTGAATTTTTTAAAAAAGTTCACGTATTGATTTAACAACATGATTTCTCTGGCCCTTTCTAGTTTTTTGTAGGCTATAGTGAAAGGTAAATTATAAGTAGAGTACTATGAATGGACAACTGCTAGAAACTGACATACAAAAAATCCAGCAATCTGGGACACTTAATACAGGAACAATATTCCTTTAGCCATTATTTTATTATAATTGCATATTTTAGAAAAATATATTTGTTGTTATGTCACATAAGAACAAAGATCTAATATAAAACAAAGTATAAAATATTTTGAAAATGTTATCACTGCATATTTTATTTTTATTATGCAAATTCCAAATTTGATGACATTTATAATTTTAGATTTAGAGAAAAAATTATCAAGAAATTTCCTGCTTCTCTGCTTTAAAATGTCTCATGAATCTTTAAATTTTTGTTTATTTTCCTTTTTACCTTTTCTCGATGCTATTATATTAATTTTTAAATTAAAGTCCATACTATGAAATTTATATAATGTTTTTGTTTGTTTAATCATAAATTATATTGTTTTATAGATCATTATTTCTATTTCTTCTACATGCAATATCTGTTTTCCATGCATTTGCAAATGTCAAGGTTATTATATTTGTTAATTCCGAATTTTAAGTTGAATTCTTTGTATACAATTATTTTTATCTCTTTTCCAGATTTCTTACTATTGAGCTCAGAATCCAAATGACTCTCAACAAATTATTGTCTACCAAGTGCAAGTAATCAAGAGTAGGCCTTTTGAAAGTGAAATAAATGTTCCACAAAAAGAAACCAACACATAGATGCTGAGTACAGAGGAAATCTCTGAATTGTGAAAATGTGACACAGCAGGTGGTTTTTACCTTTTGACCTTCAATGATTCTAGTCACTGGCATTAACAGGTTGGTGTTTTGCTGAGCGCAAAGCAATTTCTGTGGCAACTTTTTATATAGGGCCAAAGAGCAAACTAAAAAGCAGAAAGTGACTTTGAATGATTTCTGAGCAGCACAAAGACATCATTGAATTGTTTCTCTTTGTACAGTATAGGAAATGTTTAGCTCCATTGTGAGTCTTAGAATAGGCTTTTTAATTGTTTAGTCAGCAATAGAGAGTATTTATCACACTTTTTCAGTTCTTTATTTTCATAGATAATACTTGAGTATCTAGCAACACTTTCAGCTTCAAAATTCAGAATAGATTATTTCAATTTTTGAAAATGCAAATATAGCTTCCCTGCATCCTTTGGGTATTAAAATTTTCAGTGACTAAGTGAAAAGAAATGTATTTATTTAGACTTATTACTTCAATCTACAGGTTTACATTTATATTAGTTAATATTTAATTCAGTGTTAGCTTTTGTGAT
>NW_011888889.1:109436-127915 GCF_000151845.1 Pteropus vampyrus | reverse complement strand
AGTCACTGGCATTAACAGGTTGGTGTTTTGCTGAGCGCAAAGCAATTTCTGTGGCAACTTTTTATATAGGGCCAAAGAGCAAACTAAAAAGCAGAAAGTGACTTTGAATGATTTCTGAGCAGCACAAAGACATCATTGAATTGTTTCTCTTTGTACAGTATAGGAAATGTTTAGCTCCATTGTGAGTCTTAGAATAGGCTTTTTAATTGTTTAGTCAGCAATAGAGAGTATTTATCACACTTTTTCAGTTCTTTATTTTCATAGATAATACTTGAGTATCTAGCAACACTTTCAGCTTCAAAATTCAGAATAGATTATTTCAATTTTTGAAAATGCAAATATAGCTTCCCTGCATCCTTTGGGTATTAAAATTTTCAGTGACTAAGTGAAAAGAAATGTATTTATTTAGACTTATTACTTCAATCTACAGGTTTACATTTATATTAGTTAATATTTAATTCAGTGTTAGCTTTTGTGATCTAGAAAGAGTGAAAATTAGGGAAAAAAGGTTCATAAACAAAAGAATTATTATAACATGCAGGAGGATGCAATTAGACACCTGATTTATGTGAATGCATCAAACTCTCAAATAAGAAGACCCTGCACAAGTCATGGAGTAGTCAGTAAAGTTTCCAACGAGTGGTGAGACTTGAAATAAGTGTTAATAGACGGACATAGCTGAATAGACAAAGGGGAGAGAGAGAGAAATGATTTGTCCAGGCATACGGAGTGGAGTTTGGTTTGGTTGAGGTCTTAGAGGTCCAACCCTCTAGACGGTACATGAACTTCCTTTATGTCTGTGTTAATATCTGCAGTTGTTTTAGTTTAAAAATTAACTTTAGAGCCTCTCTTCAAGTCCAATCAGTCAAAGAGTGCCATCGATTTCTCTTTTGAAATATCGCTCTTATCCATTCTTTCTTTTCCAGCTCTGTGCTGACACTGGTTGTGGCTCTTCTCTCATGTTTGGCTTATTCCAAGAGCTTCCTCACACATTTTGCCTCTAGTGCATCCCACCTCAAATTTAACCTGCACACCAGCAAGCCATCAGATAAATGATCTTAAAATGACTCTTTTCATCATATTATGAACTGGTTTATAGAATTACCTTAAAAATTTAGACTGTTATTTGAGGATCTCGACATGCTGCAAAACTGTAATTTCCCTATCACATTCCCCAGCGTCATAGGAATAGTCTTCTTTAACAAGGGTTATCTATATTTTTCTTTAAACGTATGCCCATTTCAAACTCGGTTATTTTCCTAATGCTATGAATGCATTCCTGAAACACTCTCTAATCTCTCCATTATGCTAAATCATAACCATTTTTGAAGCTACAATCATTATTCTCCACGAAATCATCCAAGACTATGCCACTTGCAGTGAATCTCACTTCCTTGAAGTCCTACAATGTTGTTTCATTTACTTATATGGTACTTATATGCTTTACATGGTCTTGCTAATAACTTTAATATTTGCCTATCCTGCCTTTGTATAATCTCCTCCAAGATAAGTACTGAATATCAATAACATTTATTTGACTACTGCACAATGTCTAACTAAACTCTGTATATCATAAAGTGCTTAATTAAATGGGGTTAATCAAGTGGAAAATAAGATTAGCCCTTCTAAAGTCAGACCAAATTAGGAGAACTTTGGATATTTTTTTTAATTATTGATACATGAACAAAGAGAGATGAGTGCTTTCTAAGTTTTGACTTTAGAATTCAAAGAATGAATCTAAACCTGATATCTCAAATCTACAAAAAAAATGTCTAAATGTCTAATCTTTCATCATCTGAAATTATATAGTGCAAATTTAGCCAGCTAAAAGTGGGAGAAAGAACTTCAATCCTTAACATTAAAAACAAAGAAACAAAAATTCTATTTTCTTACATAGTCCTTTCCACCCCTACCCTACACATTTCATATGATCTCTCATAAAGGGAGAGGATATTAATGAAAATAGTACTTTTTTTTTCTATGCAGTTATTTATGAGTAAAAATTGTGCAATTTGAGGCTTTTCTTATAGTTTGAAGCTGTTTCTATAATCAATTCGTTTATTTACTCATTCAACATTTAAAGAGTATTTATTATAAGTCATAGTTATATTATAAGTCAAGGTCCGTGAAGATATAGGAAGAAAGTAATATGAACATGATTCTTGCTTTTGTGGCTTATCTTATGATTAGTGATATTTAATTAAAAAGTGGTTGGTTATCATGATATCTAATTCATTTATCTTTTTACATGTAAAATTGACTGATGATATTATTTATAATATCTTGTCTAGAGTAGAACTGAAATTATCAGAAATTACAATGTGAGGAAAAGTTACCAAAGAATAAAATAATGTAATGATTGCTTTCAGTCAGAGTCAATTTGAATTCTTTTCCTTTCTTCTTAAACTCTACCAGTGTGTAATAAAATATTGAAGTACGTGAAAGGCTCTAAGATGCTAAAAACTGGACCATATGGATATTGCTATCTACTTTAGGCATAGTCCTGTCCTTAACCTATTGAACTAATTTTAAGTATTTAAGTATGTGTATATTATATCTCCAAATAGGTTACGCTTTTCTATATTAAGATCATTCTTTCACACCTTTATGTTCAGGTCTATATCAGTTTCTCAGTTTCTCTTTTTACCTATACATCTTTTATGAAACCTCTTAGGCCCAATTCAAGTTTTAGATGATCTATGAAACCTCTCTGATGTTTCCGGTACAAAAAATAGCAATAAAGCACATTTTTATGTGCTCTTTTGTTCATTAATTGTTTCATGGTTATACCTTTTACCTAACTGATTTCAAGGAGTTTTGTGAGAAGAGATGTTTATTCCCATTGGTTAAAAAAAAAATTCCTCTTTGCCTAACGTAGTTCTATTTACATAATATGAAGTTAATACTTTATGTTAACTTTATATATTATTCATATATAAAATATGAATAATATTTTATTCATAACTGATAGGAATAGCTTGATGTAAGTTGGCTTATGATTATGTTATTTCAGGTATACTACAGAGAAAGAAACAAACAAAACAAGTAAATGAATGAAGATTGGAATGAATTTCTAATACTAACAATTACTTATTAATGAAGAGATTCTTAATGGAAGAATTTTATCTTTTTTCCAGGTACAATGATAACTCAGGGTTTCAGTGAAAAGAGATAAAAATTTGTTGTTTTGCTTTGATAAAATCAGAGCCAAGTGCCAAAGGCAGAGTTTTTAGAAAACCAATTTGGTTTAGAGATTATTTAAGTATTATTTTTTTGCCTTCATAAATCTATGTAATCTCAAAAGGCATTTCCTTAATTACTTGGCTTCGATACAGAAATGTACTGAAAGTCTTTTGTTAAAAGCTCCAGACCTTTTGTTACACAGCACATCAATAACAGCATGTACCAAGGATGGAGGTTGCCTAGCAAAGAAGGCTGGCTTTGAGATTTAACGGCCCATGTTCAGATTTCCCTGCCATAAACATACCCTTTAAATAGTACCAAACTGTGCCACATATAAGGAATTAAATATTAATTTATAGAAGTTTAAAGTTTTCTTTATATAGCTCATTTGTGAATCTTGGAAGATAGTTTAAAGATATTCATTACTTCTGGGTTTTTTTTTTTTCATTCTTTCCCATTTTACTTTTCTCAAAATGACAAATACATATATAATAACTTTAGTGTGAAAAAATATGTAAAAATAATTTACTGGGTTTTCAGAAGTATAAACTACCCATTCTCACCAAGGTAATTAAAAGATCTTATTTAAGGAAATATTTTTATGGCTTTAGGCATTAAAAATATTGAGTCTGTTTTAGTTCTAAATGTAATGTACACTGTCTTCAGAACCTACACATGCCCTGTCTGCAAACCATACAACAGGCTTTTGGTTTGTGATTATTTTACATCATCTTAATTAGTATGATCTGTTGAAAGCCGAGTCTTGGTTAATATTTATACAGATGTCTATGCTTAGCAGCCACCCAGTTGTGAACAAACTTAAATGAACCTTTAGTAAACTGTATGTAATATGGTCATTCATTTTGCATGTGCTCAAACCATTTTGTAGCATAACTACATGCATTATTTATATCTCTCTCCTATGCCTTGCTGATTTGAAATGAGCTTAGAGGCAACTGTTTACAGGCGAAATCACTTAATATATGTTATTGTAATAGAAAGGATAAAACAAGGCTGACAAGGTATTACTAAACAATAATCATTGATAAACTTCAATGGTGACATATTTAAGCACAGCTTTCCTTTACTGCTGGTCATCTGCTCTTATCATGGTCATCTCTTATGTCATTGATGTAGTACTAAGGTTTGTTTCCAAGACAAACTTGCATTTGCAGTTGGTGGGGTATGCCTATTTGGGGACCAGAGAGTTTTTATATCCACATGAACGTTTCTGCTTAGCAATCTATACCTGAGGCTTCGTCATAGCTGAATCACTTTAACAATGTAACCTGTAGCCACCAGGTGCTCTGGTTCTGAGTCCAGTATTTTTTTTCTTGGTCACCTGAGGTTAATCTCCGTTCTTCATTTAACAAAGAATGATTATAAAATACATAATGACTTTTTGGTTAATATTTTGTTCTTAGTCTTTGCTGAAATAAATAAATTCTATTACATGTGTTTGTATGTATGTAAGTAAGTGTCTATGGGTACATAGGTTCATTTGTTTTGAAATTTGAAATCCGAAACTATTAGTGTTCACCTCAGTATGAAAGCTGTGTATGTGTGTGTGTTTGCTAGTGACAGTACTTTTTAAGAAATGATCTGTTCTGGGTCAGTTGAATGCATCTCTTTGTCTTTTGTAGGGAGGGTATTCTTTTCCTCTCTCATTGTGCTATTTCACCCTATCACAGAAATTTGAGAAAGTGAAAATGAATTAAAGGTGTAGAAAAGACAAGGACAGTGTCAGCAGGGGCTATTATCAATAAAAGGCTGAACAACAGCAGTTCAAAGTATTTTGCATTTAATTGTAACTTGATATAGAAGTTAAAAAATTCAGTAGAAATGTAGACCTTAACAGGAGGTGTCTTCCAACTGTGTGAGTGTGTGTGTGTGTGTGTGTGTGTGTGTGTGTGTGTATTTGTCTTTTAGGGTTCAGTCATTAAGATTCGAATTAGTACCTTTTCCTTTAAAATAATTTCTAATTATGGAAATTTGAATAGCGGCTTTTTTATATCCCCTATGTTCATTCTGAGATTTTGTATGCTGGCTTTTAAATGCAAGTAACTGTGATGTAGAATATACTATCCTTACATTTCAGTATCTGAATTGTAATTATAATAATATATAAATTATGGAAGGAGTAATATAGTATATATACTTAATCTTCATATGTATGGTGGGGACAAAATTAGATTATTCCATAGATTTTTTTTAAGACACAAGAAAGAAATGACCTTAAAAAATTTTAGAAATTATTTTACACAGTCAACTTTTGAAAACAAATTCAGCGGCTCATATCCCTTGATATTCTCTTGTCTCTCAGTATTCTCGTTAGCACAAAGCCTAATGCCTTGCTCAAAAATAGTCAATGTTTGTAGTATGAATGAATAAATGATTGGATGGATACGTGAATGAATCCATGGCTTTTGATCTTAGAAAAGGAGGGGCTTATGGCCTATAAACAGAATGGTAGTGGTTTTCTTAGGATCAATTACTTTAATAAGCACAATATGACAAGGTGGTCATTCATTTTCCCCACTGTATATCCTAGATTAATATTTCTTTATTAGAGCTCTTTGATTTCCACTCAGTGAATTTCTGTTTTAACTTTCCTTCCCCTCATTGTATAAGAAAAGTCTTATGTGACATCCAGCTGCTCGTTGCCTAGATTTGAGCGCAGAAACAAATTACATGCTTAAAATGGATTAGAATGTTTCACCACACATTGGTCTGGGATGAATTCCCTGCTAGGAGCAGACGGCTGTAATTAGAATGTGCTTCTATGGCAGGGAAGTTGATTAGAGATGAGAAAGTTATAAATTCTTCATGGGAAGAAATTGTCTGATAAAATTAAAAATGACCTGTATTTTATGGATATTCTCTCTGCTTCTTATCCTACACAGTTGCTACTGCCAAATCCTGTGCCACAAAAGTACATTAATAAACATGTAAAACTATATTGGTTAGCAGAAAATTAATTTAAAATATTGTAAAATTTTAGATTCAAAAGAAAGACTATGCTTAGATTTTAAAAAAAGACTGCTTAAACATAGTATTGAGAAGCAGCCATTTCTTCTGCATAAAACCCTTTTATGGCGCACACATATATAAAAGCACATCTTTTTTAAACTTTTTTTAAAAAAAAATATGTGAATGGGAACAACAAGTGACAAGAGCAGTAGTAGAGTTGAGTGGAGCACTTGATGATGGGAAGTTATTTAAATATATTCCAACTTATGAGAGGAAAAAAAATTACTATACCTGTAAAAGACAGATGTATTCTCTTTTAAAGAAGTGTATTCTTTATATGTGTCTCTGATCTTCCCTCTGCATCAATTGTAGGTTTTCCCATCTCCAGCTTTTGTATATACTGAAGAATTCGAGAGTTGGGGAATTCCCCAGAATTTCTGTATTGTAGCTTCCCGTGCAATTGAAGAGATTATAAATGGAGGAAGTGTCTCTATTACTTAAATAGATACTCAAGACATTTAAAGCAGATCAGGAAATCCTTTAAGAACACTGGCACTTCAAGAATTTAGAGGAAAAAAAAAAAAACTACACTAAAACTAAAACTTACAAGTCTTCTGTGGAATTTAAGAATCCTGCTTTTCATGAAGAACTATAGAGAAATTGACACCTTACAGAAGCCGATAAATAATGAGTCTTATAAACATGGAGCATGATTAGACTCTACAGACCTTGTAATGCATTAAAGGAAAAATATCCATTGACCCCTAATTCCAAATTGTAGAATTCCGACACTTAAATGCTAATCCAATGTTAGGGGTGCAGTAGGGATGGGGTGGGGGTGGGATGTCAGGCATTCATTTTCTGTGCTCTATTATCTGATTCACTATCAGTCCCCAGATTGCTTACTGTCTGGATAACACCAACTTTCTTCTACTGCTTTTTTATTTTCCTATTGCCCTTTATGAGAAAATTAGCTCTAGGGCAGTGGCTCTTCAGTGGAAGATTTTTGCCACCCAGGGGACATTTGGCTATTTATGGAGACAGTTTTGTCACACAGTGTGTGGGTGATTGTGTGTGTGTGTGTGTGCTACTGGCATCTAGTGGCAGAGGCCAGAGATGCTACTCAATATCCTGTAATGCACAGGACAGCCCCCAAGGAGAAATAATGATCTGATCCATAATATCAATAGTGCTGATGGTTTGGGAAAAATAAACAAACAAACGAACAAAACCAAATGAAACAAAACCTTCTCTTGGCAGAAACAACAACAAAAATTGTAATTTTATTTTATTGTTGAAATTCTGTCTTCTACTAAGAGCATGTTTGAGTTTGTTGCAAGCCACTTCTTTTGATGCAGACTCTGAGATGAAAATTAGCAAGCAATTTATTTATTAGAGAATAATTTAAGGATTAACATCTGTGAAAGGAGAGGCAGGAAGCAGAACTGGACAGAAGAAATTGAGCTGAAATGAAGTACTAATGAAGGACTTAGCCAAACCCATCAAGAGCTCTGAATCTGGGTTGAACTTTTAGAGATGCCCCAAGTGAGGGAAATGTAGGTCCTTCAGATCCCCTGATGCTCAGTCATTAGATGTGGGCTATCCTGGATGGAGGTATGACTCTAGTGAAGTAATATTCTTCAGCCGAAGCAATCCCCAAAGAGGAATGACAATTGAGGACTACCTTTCAACAGAACTCTCAACAACTGGAGAAATAAATTCTTCCTGAAGTAGGAACCCAGTTGAGGCATTCTAGTGTCTTCCACAGTTTCCTAGAGCATGACAGTAAAGCTTGCAGCTTTAATGTTCATGTAAAGAGAACGTCTAAGAGATTGGATGATCAGAGAGTGCTTCAAAAAGTTCCAATACAGACAGAAATTTGACAGACAAAAATGGATGACATATGAAGTTATCTCAGGAAAGAGGATAAACATGTGATACTAAGATGTATTTTTTTGGAATGATGTTAGATCAATAGAGACATATCTTGTTTTTCACTTGACTATCTAATAAAATGTATTTAAGATTCTGATTCTAAGGTTTAGGTAGTGGTGTTTTAAGACATTCAAGTTCTTTCAAATGGTATTATACCTTTAATTAATGTATCTATATATAAAATACAACACTTTTTTTAAGGATGTAGATATATCAAAATGAAACTGATAGATTAAGAAGAAATAAAATAGATACAAAAGCAAAGAAAAAATTATTTATCATCTACTACATGTAAAACTCTGGTAAATAGTCTTAAAAATAAATTTCATGGTTTATTTCCAATATTAAGTAGTAAGTACTACTAATATTACCATATTTTTAACTTAAATAAGTCATCATTAATTAAATTTGTGTTGTCAGTTACCAACTCTGCTTCTTGGAAGCAAATATCATGTATTCATAAAAAATCTTTGACTACTAATACATTGCTTGTATAAATACTAAATTAGGAAAGACTTCATTAACAAAGAAACATATAATACAATATATAGCAATGCAATGCAGTAAATATTTATTGAAAAACTAAAATACTCAGGAACACATTGAATATATCTCACTGAGTAAAAGAGTAAGAAGGATATTGTTTTTTGATATAGGGACTTAACGACCAGCAGCATCATAAAAGGAGTACACAAAAAGTAGTAAATATGATACATTCAGGAACAGTGTGAGCATTGTCTCTGGAGGTTTAGAGAGAGGACTTACTGTTTGTTGAGTTTGGGTGGTCAGAGAGTACACCAAGGAGCTCAAGTATAGAGAAAATTTTGACTGATAAAACTGGATGGTACATGAGGTTATCTCAGGCAGAGGAAAGAGCATAAATATGTGATTTTAAACTAAGATATATTTTTTGAAATAATGTTGGATCTATAGAGAACTATCATTTTTTCCACTTGACCTATTCATTAAATAAAATGAAATCTCTAGAACAGAGATCCTCAACCCCTGGGCCATTGACCAGTATCAGTCTAGCCTGTTATGAACCAGGCCACACAGCAGGGGTGAGTAATGGGTGAATGAGCAAAGCTTCATCTGTATCTGAAGCCACTCTCCAGCACTAGCATCACCACCTCAGCTCCACCTCAGATTATTGGGCATTAGATTCTCATAGGAGCACCAGTTACTGGTGCCAAAAAGGTTTGGGACCACTGCCCTAGAATAGGTGGTTTGCCTTGTTAACTATCTACTATGAAAAATAAATATTTCTTTGAATTAAAATCCTCTTTTCTTTATCATTATAGTGTCGTCCTTCGATGACCAAGTATTTGTATATTCTTAAATCCTTGTGAATATTTATGATTAGATATGAAACTTCAACTAGGGATGAATTTATGAGAGATTATTATTACCATTATTTTTTTCTGGCACATAAACACCTATCAGAACAGGGGCTCGGACACTTTCAGGATGGACCATATCAGAACAGATTACAGTCTGGAAACCAGGTAGACTTAATGGGTCAAGAGAATGGAAAATGTTGCATGGCATTAAGACTTGGAGTTGGTTATTTAGGAAATCAGTATTAAGAATATGTTCTAAACAATAGGTCTGAAAAGCAGACATTAATCTATGTGGTAAATACAGATGTGGTACAAGAACTGTCAGTCAAAGATACAAACCAAGTCTCAATTCCAGAATAGCCATCTAACCAGTTGTTGAAGGCTAGTAGATGGAGATTCAGCAGCAGGAAGTCAATAAGTATATATGAAGAGCATTCATATTGAGAACCTGTCATTTCATTCAGGAGGGCAAAAAGTAGAACATTTGGTTAGTAGAGATGAAAGATGTATGTGTGTAGGAAATAAAGGGCCAAATTAGCAGGTAAGTATTCAATATCAAGAACAAGACTAGAACTCTGTGCTCAAGAAACCAAGATATCGAACAACAACAAAAAAATAGACAATAAACTGGTTTACCAGCAAAATGAGGTTCTAAGCATTTCACCTGATTTAAGGCTGAGATAATGGATGATTGATTTAGGGTCAGCATTGTGGTAGGTAGGCTCTAAAAGGCCCTCAATCTCTGCCTCCTGGTATTAACGCCCTGCTGCGATTCTCCTCCCTTAAGTGTGAGTGGGGACCTGTGACTTGCTTCTAACTAACAGAATACAGCAATATGTCACTTCCATAGTTACATTACATAAGATTTTGACTTCTGTCTTGTTGTTGTACTCACTCTATTAACTCTCTTTCTTGCTGGTTCTGATAAAGTAAGCTGCCGTATGAAGAGGCCCACGTTGCAAGGAACCAAGAGCCAGCAAGGACATGAGACCCTCTGTCTGACAACCTGCAAGGGGATGAATCCCACCCAAACCCATGCAAACTTAGAAATGGATCTTTCGCAGCCAGAGCCTCAGATGAGCCCCCCTCCCTGGTCAACACTGTGATTATAGCCTTGAAAGAGATGCTGACGCAGAGGACTTAGCTGAGTGGCATGCAGATTTCTGAACATAGAAACCATGGGATAATAACTGTGCATTGCTTTAAGCCACTAAGTCATGTAATTTATCATACAGCAATAGATAGGCATGAGTTGATGGTGAAGCTAAGTGAATATGGGGTTGAATGGCCTTGAAGGCAGAAGTCAGTGAGGAGACAAACAGAAACAGAGAGCCAAGTGCATTCCTATATGATTAGTCACTGTCAGCAGTTGCAAAGACAGGACGCGACAATACAATTTCTCCTCTCTCCTCTGTTTTTTCTTGCTGGGATGGCAACATTTTGTTGTACATACTTTCTGATTTCAAGGCTACAAACCAATGAATGGGTAATATACAAAGATCTAGCTGTCTTTTAAACAAATATCAGGTCCAGTTCCACTGCTATTACATGGAAATAGAGTTTTGGATTAAATCCAGTTGTGTGGAATCCAATTTTAAAAGCAGGAACAAAAATAGATTTTGAAAGTGAAGTTCAGAAGCATGTTCAGTGTTCTTAGTGAATTTAAAAGTAAACCTTTTGTATAATGCGTAAAAATCCTCATTCTTTTGTTCGCAGTCTACCTTTTTTATTTTTTTTTAATTAAATTTATTGGGGTGATGTTTGTTAATAAAATTGTATAGGTTTCAAATGTACAATTCAATAACACATTATATGTATATTGCATTGTGTGTTCAACCAGTTAAAGTTAAATTTCCTTTAGTTGCCATATATTTGACCCCCTTTACCATTATCTATCTCCCTCCCTGCTTTTTCTCTGGTAAGCATTAAACTATTGTCTCTGTCTATAAGTTTTTGTTTGTTTTTCTTATTACTTTGTTGCTTTCATTTTTATAGCCCTCATAAAATGAAATCATATGAGTCTCAACTTTTTCTGTCTGACTTATTTCGCTTAGTAGATAATCTCAAGGCCCATCCACGTTGTTGCAAATGGAGTATTTCATCTCTTCTTATGGGTGAGCAATATTCCATTGTATATATATGCCACGTTTTTATCCAATCATCTATCAAAGGGTACTTCAGTTGTTTCCATGTGTTGGCCACCATGAATAATGCTGCAATGAACATCAGGATGCATATATCTTTACAGGTAAATGTTTTCAAATTTTGGAGGATAGATATCCAGAAGAAAGATTGCTGGGTCATATAGTAATTCTATTCTTAATATTTTGAGGAACCTCTATACTGTTTTTCATAGTGGCTGTCTCAATTTAGTCTTCATATTCTTGATTCCAGTTTTCTTTTTTCTCCTATAATCTTTAATGGAATCAATGATTTTTAAGGTAAACACTTAAAAGGGCAATGTGAAAAGTCTGTCTCCAAGAATATTACATTCCTGTGGCTTATGGGGAGAAAAAATGTAAAATGCTTTTGCTTTCTCTATAAAAAAATACAACATTTTAGGAAATAAGTTGAGTTGTTTATTAGATATAATCATAAGGGATTAAATCTAAATTATGTTCTTTGTTGTACCATTAATTAATTTTGTAACCTTGGTAAACCTCTCTATCTTTTGGAGGTGTGTGTGTGTGTGTGTGTGTGTGTGTGTGTGTGTGTGTGTGTTTTCCACAGTACTCTCAGAAATAAAATGTTATATAAATAGAAAAGGTTTTTGAAAATTTTTTCAAGGTGCTCTGCCATGTTTGAACACTTACTTAAAAAAATTAGATCATAAGATCTAACATAAGATCAGCAACAACCATATATATCTTATTAGTTCTTTATTATAGATATTTGTTTATATTCTTCTATTTTAATAACTATTTCTAGATATCCACAATTAAAAGCTAATTTCTTTGTTAAAATTTTATGAGTAGAACATGTCTTGCAAATATAGGTGATTAAAGTCATACAATATAAAATTGTGAATATTTAGAAAGTCTTAATAATTAGATTTTTCATTTTGTCTATTTTTATAAGGATTTTTCCAATTCCAAAGTAAGAATTCTAAATACACATTTTAGTACCTTTGTAACTTTTGTTTATGTCAAACGGGCACATTTTGTAGTATTGGTATATTTTTATATGGTTAGAGAAGAGGAAAAAGAAAGTGAAACTAAAAACCTAAATTAAAAATTGCCACTAAATCAAATCAGAAGTCATTTTTCACATAAAATAAAAGGCCTTTCCTCTTCAACAAACTAAATCTGATAAGAAATCTATAGTGACAAATAGCTTCTTTTCAAAGTATAGTACAATTGGCATTCAATGTTTCTGGAAGCTGGTTATAAACAACTTTAAATAAAATGTTCCTATGACCTAGGCTCTAGTAAAGACTATAAATGGAGCTTTGCAGAGAAAAATTCTCATAGACTGACAACTAGAGAAGCATAATTTTAAAACTGTGTTTTCTTTAGAAATCAAACTGATATGCACGCATACAAGGTTTTGGTGAAGGAAAAGAGAAAGAAGAAATAGTTAAATTTATAAAAGTTATTAGCAAAAAACATAAAGCAAAAATTTCTTTGATTTTTAATGTGAAAGAGCATTATTTAAAAATGACAACCTTATTTTGGGGAATAATTTTGCATAGGATAAAATATATTTTACCTAGTCTTGTATTTATACGTAGAAAATTTATAACATAAAATAAGAATAATTATGTATAATATATATTAACCTAAAAATAAAAAGGCCTTTCAAAGTGAGAAGCAAGCAAGTATTTTTTCGAGATCAGTAAGTATAGCTATTCGGGAATCATTAAGTCAGGCAGAAGCCCAATCAGTGTTCCGATTTGGAGACAAAGGCAATGGTTATTTATGAGGAAGGCATTTACTTTGGTGCAGATAATATAACACAGTGATGTTAATTACAAACAATATTTTTAATTTTCAGTCCAGTAGTCATCAGCCCAGTAGTCTCAGTAACTGCCTTCTTGTTATTTTTGCAAACAGTTTTTTTGCCAGTCACAAGGTTGCTTAGGAGCAATATAAAGGTTATATTGTCCTATTTTCAACATTCCAAGTGTTGAGGTATAAGACATTTAATGCAGTTCCTCTGGCATAGCAGCTCCAGCTCCATTTTAAAGTGGCTCCAATTATATTATTGTTTACATTTATAAGCAATCATATATAATATGTAAACAAAATAAAATATAACGGAGATGACTATATATTTAAATACATTGGATTTTTGTTATTAGTGGCAGCTATGTTGCATAAAGTTGCCACCAACACTGAGCAAATGCTGAATCATTGCTACTAGGAGTAATGTGTACATATGCACCTATACACAGATTATCAGCATTAAACCCTCATACAACTCATCTTGGTATATTCTATTTTCTTTTTCTCATTTCTAGAATTTTTTTCTATTCTATTTTACAAAAGAGAAAACGAGATCTAGAAGTGTTAAGTGACTTTCCAGAAGCTGTTCCAGTTACAGGTGCCAGAGTAGGAATTCAAATCCCAGTGCAAGTGGCTCCCAAACTAGGATTTCTTGCACTAAGCCGTGCAGCAGTGCCCACTACCATCTCCATCCTCTGGTCATGTCTGTGACTGCTGAAACAAGGCAGATTAGCATAGATTCATAGAACTCATCTAGAAATATGTGAGACAGGGCACTCACATATTTTTCTGCTGTGTGCATGACCATGAATGACCAAGAAAGAACCACAAGCATTGAATTTGGAGTTCCAAATAAATTAAAAACAGACAGTAGCAAATGTTGGTAAGAATATAGAGCAACAGGAACTCCCATTCACTGAGGTTGAGTTTGCAGATTGACATAATCATGTTGAATAAGAGCTTGACATTGTATACTGAAATTGAGGAAGATATATAATCCACACATCCTATAGCCACAAAATTTCAGTTTTAGGTAAATACTAAATGAAAATTTATTCTAGTACATCTACTGGAATGTTTATAGCAGCTTTATTGGTAGTAGAATTTGTAACTGTGGAATCTACAAATAATGAGGATGGGCTATAGTTAACTCAAGGAGCTAGGTACTCACAGATTTTACCAAGTAGTACAGCTCAGACATGGACAAGTCAGAATGGATGTCAGCTGTAAATTAGCGGCATGGCTAAATTGGGCCATACGAACTATCATCCTGAGTTAACCCAAACTCAAAGTTTGTTTTTTTTTTAAAAAACAGTCTCTGATCCATTAAACGTTTTCCCATAATGCTTTAAAGTGTCTCCCATAGCCAAGAAGTTCTTTCTAAAGTTCTTCCAGTAGCACCCCCATAACTCCTACGTGTCACTATCCCATTGTTTTTGCCATCCTGACTTAGCTAGTTTTAACTCTTCTGAACCTTCGTTAGTGTTTTACCACATATGCATTCATTCCTACACATTATAATTTAGTTTTGCTTGTGTTCTTGATATTTTTAATAAATAGTTTTTAATAAGTTAATTTATAATATGTTATCTTATATGCCTGGCTTTTTTGCTCAAAATTATGTTTGTGAGATTTATTTATATTATTGTATATATTAATTTTCTTTTCTAGATAGTATTCTAACGTAAGGATGTATCATTATATATCTTTGAACTTTCGATGAGTATTTGGATTGTCTTTAGCTACTACCAATAAAGCTGCTATAAACATTCCAGTAGATGTACTAGAATAAATTTTCATTTAGTATTTACCTAAAACTGAAATTTTGTGGCTATAGGATGTGTGGATTATATATCTTCCTCAATTAAAGTATACAATATCAAGCTCTTATTCAACACGATTAGGTCAATCTGCAAACAGCCTCAGTGAATGAGAGTTCCTGTTGCTCTATATTCTTACCAACATTTGCTACTGTCTGTTTTTAATTTAGGAAGTCTGAAGGGTATATTAGTTGTATCTGTGGTTTAAATTTTCTGATTTTGAGGTTAAACACTTAAAAAATATGTTTATTGGTCAATTATAATATACTCTTCTACAAAACTTTACTCGGATTTTTGGCTTACCTTTTTCAAACAGTTTGTCAGTCATTTACTTATTGCTTTGTATAAATTCTTTATGTTGCTTGTAAGTGTTGTAAATATTTCTCCCTATTTCTCCCACCTTTGGCTAGTTTTATCATTCTTTCAATTTTTTTTTTTTTTTAATAAACAGAGTTCTTAAGGTTGATATAGTCCAACTGAGCAATGCTTTGTATCAAGGTTTGTGTTTTTTGGGTCTCATTGAAGAAATATTTTCCTATTCCAAAGTTATGACATCTCCTATTGTGTTAACTTCTAGAAGCTTCACAAATTAGTTTCATTTTTAGCTTTATAATACACTTGGAATTAATTATCATGTATATTATGAAGTAGGAGTCAAGCTTACTATATTTTTCTATATAAATATTTAATTGATCCAGTACCATTTATTGAAAAGACCATCTTTTTCATACTTCTACTTTTGTCATCAATCAGTGCACATATAATAATGGGTTTGTTTATTAACTTTCTAGTATTTCTATTTAATTGATCTTTGTCTTTTTTTAAATCCTAGTACCAATATAAGACAGGATTACTGTGACTTTCTTTTGAGTCTCGATATTAGGAAGAGTAAGTTCTTCCCTCTCATTGTTTGTATTTAAGAGTGCCTTGACTATTTGTGTCTCCTTGCATTTACATATAAATTTTAGTATCTATCAATTTAAAAAAGTAACTGAGATATTTGTTAGGTTGCATTGATCAGTTTTGGATAAATAGACATCTTTACTATACTGATTCTTTTACTCTATAAATATTTTACATCCTTCTATTTACTTAGGTTTTTCTAATTTGTCTCAATGATATTTTATAGTTGCCCATGTAGAACTCTTGCGTGTAATTTGTTAAATTTATTACTAATTTTTATTCCTCCATAAATAGCAATTTTTCACTTTCTTTGCCTTAGAAAATGTTTTTCATTTTTAGTAGTTATTTTTTGCCATAATATTTTTTAGTTATGGATGTAAATAGTATTTTTAAACAAATTTTCTCTTTGTTGCTAATATTGATTTTGTATCTACTAATATTGTAATATTTACTACTAATAATTTATCAAATATAAAATAAATTCAGATATGTGTTAAAAAGGAAGATCAAAACTTATCATAATTAATATAATTTATGCTTATTATTCCTTAAGTTAACTGTTCCCACTTATTTAGTTTCTTGCAGTTATATGTATTTTATAAACTCTATATTTAGGCATCTACACTAAGAAAAGACAGTTTTATCCATAGCTGGCTCCTCCTCAAAGGAGTAAAGGTTAGTAATGCCAATAAAAGCAATGAACACTTTTTTATGTTTTTTTATCTAATTTCTGCATCAGGCAATTAAACATACCAATGATAAATTGGAATATAGACACATCAATATATTTTGTGATTCCTCAATAAAATATGGTCCTTAGTGGCCAACATGTGCAGGTTTAAGAAGAAATCTGACATGATTTAAAAAAAAAATTGTAAGAGAATAAGCATAACAGAATACTCAAATCTTAAGTATATAACTTAATGATTTTTAACATATAATATTTAATACATATTTAAAATACATTACATATATATTCATGTAGCCACAACACAGGTTAAAATAAAGAACATTTACAAGACTACAGAAATTTTTTTGTTTTGTCTTGTTTTGTTTTATTTTGTCTCTTTAAAGTTAATGCCAATCATATCCTCCAGAGAAAATCACTGTTTTGAATTCTATCTTCGCAAATTTATTATTTCTGCTCTTGAACTTTATATAAGTGGAATTACATAGTATGTAATATTTTATGCTGGTTTCCTTAGTTTTTCATTACATTTGCAAAATCCATCCTTGTTGTTGCATATAGAAGTGATATTTTTAAGTGCTGTATAGTAGTCTATTTTATGAAAACATCACAGTCTATCCTTTTTATTATTAATAAACTTTTGTATTGTTTCTAGATTTTGACTATTATGAACAATGCTGCTATAAAAACTCATGTATTTTTGTGAACACATATACTCATTTCTCCTATGTATATTTCTAGGAGTGCTGGTTCATAGGTTTATTATATGCTTTGCTTTGATAGATATGTAAATAATATTTTAAATTAATACAGTAAAATATTTTTTTAATTTTGAGAACAAAGAGTTGTTTTATTATTAAAACAAGGATAAAAATAAAGTCATTAAAGAAGGGACTATAGATAAAGAATTGATTAAACGGTTTGGCAAAAATCAGAAGGCAACAAACGGGCTTCTAAATATTCTGATTGTAAAAAGTTCTGCCTAGTTCTTCTACTTACTTTTAGGTGTTTTATCTGATAAATAATATTAGAAGATGGTTACTTAATCTGACAGGATTAAACACTATTAAAGGTATATAGCGTCATATGATTTTCATGAAATGATGAGTTTGTTATTTTCTTATTATTTCCATGTATCATTGCTTTGGATACTTTAGTTAATGTTGAATAACAGCATAAAATAGTCATTTTCAATGAGAGATAAAATATTAACCAGTGCAATGGCATTAAGCCAGGAGAGCTTAACAAATAATGTGAACTCCCTAAAGTAAAGCCGAATGAGCTGCCTTTTAGAAATATATAAAGTGAAGAATGTCTTCTTACTTCCATAAGCTATTTAAAAATATGGTCCACAAGAAAATAGTATACTTCCTCCAAATTGTCTTTATATAAGACATCGCCAATAAATTTATCAAGTGATAAGAAGAGTAGCTAAAACTAAGAAGGTTCTAATTTAAGTTCTACTACTGACCAGCTGTATATAACCTTGGACAAATTATTCAACTAAGTCTCAGTTTCCTTATGTGTCAAATGATGATGATAATAATAAGTAATAATATTATTCTGAGAATTAGATGAAGTAATCTTAGCAAAACACTTATCAGAATATACAATAAATGTCAGAAAACAATCCTGGCATTGTATTTATATATGGTAATATCTCAGCTATAGAGTTAATTATATTGAAAGCTGGTTT
>NW_011888889.1:101636-108406 GCF_000151845.1 Pteropus vampyrus | reverse complement strand
CCTTAATATCTAACAAAGGACCTGACACATAAAGACTCTGAAGGATGTTTTATATCAGTGGTTTTTAACACAGGCAACTTTGCACTGAGGGAACATTTGGCAATTTCTGGAGACATTATTTGTTGGTCACAACTGGTGGAAAGTTAGTGGCCAGGGATGCTATTGAGCCTCTTATGGTACACAAGGCAGCCTGCACAACAAAAAGTTATCTAGCCCAAAATGTCAATAGTACTAAGGTTGAGAAACCCTGTTTTAGATGAATACATAAGCTCATTATTTATAAATGAGCCCTTTAATATGACATAACCTGGAATTTATATCATACATTTTTACTGTTAAAATTTAATCCTACTGATCAGCTAGAATATATTTGACTTTTATACTCACATGCTTTTGAAAAGGCATATAACATTGTACTTCAGATTTTTTACATAATTTTGTTATAGAAATTAAAGTACAATTAAACTTATATATTTTAACTTATATAACATAGTAAAAGATTTATTTTCATTGAATGCTGAGTTCTAGTGTTGAATCAAGTAAAACAAAAATTTTACAGAACTTGTCTTTCAGAACATAAGTGGATCTGTAGTATAGCAATTTCTTTATTTATTAAACTAAAATATGATGTAAGATTGAAAAAAGAAAAGCTCATGAAAACTCATGATGGAACCTCATAGCCTTAGACATCATTCATACATAATGGGCTATAGGAAATGATAATAGCTGCCATTTAAACTTCAAAAATAAAAGCAGCCTTGAACTTGATTTTTATCTTTTCTATTTTCATCTATTATATAAATCTGACAAGTTGATTGTTGCCAGTGATGTCTAAATTAGAAGGAAGATACTAGAGCACACGTGATTAGAAAACTTAATAGTAATGTTCGTCCTCCCTGGAAAACGTGCCCAGCAAGATTTTAACATCAACTCGCTTCTCTATTATCATCCTAATGAGTAGAAGATGAAGTGCTCTAGATAAAGATGATGAAGTTTTATTTTTTCATTATTTTTGGCCAATGAAAATTAAAGTATGTACTGGATTTTGTCATGGTGTGTATAGATTGTCAGTCATCCAGAACATATGTTTTGGCCTCCATATTAAGAGACCACAGGGCCGAGAAGGATGAACTTTTCCACATGTTGAACAGAAGATCATGTGCCAGTAACCAATGCTAGGGAAGGACTCTAACTCTGTGGAGGAGAGCAAAGATCATCAGAGTGCCAGCCAGCTGGGATAGAAGTCCAAACACTTCTACCCACTGCACCTTAGTATTGGAGTCACCAAGAAAGACACGACGTATTCAAGCACTAGATGGAACCACAGTTTTACTTACATAGAGAAGAGACAGAGCATGTGTCTAATATGTGTAGCTTCTTCATAGCTAGCTATATAGGTGGTGCCCCTGATAGCAGACTCAAAGCAGCCGGCCTGTGTGAGCTCCTCTCTGCCATAGCAGAAGGACTCTGACTCCTCCCCTGTGAAATTTGAAATACTGAAAGGTGGGAGCGTGCCCTTGGGCCATTGACACGGACCAAAGGAACAATCATTTAGCATGAAACAGGAAAAGATATTCCCATAGGAGGCGATAGCCTGGCACAGGCCATGTGGCTCTTTATCTCCCGGTAAGGTAATGTGCCAGGCCCAAGACCCATTCGCATGTGACCAAGTAGAGGTTGAAAGACTGTGCATGAAACTGCCTTTCTCAATACCAAGTAAATAGTCTAGCCCCCGCTCAGAAAATCAGAAACTCCTTTTAAATAAAATAAATGATGCAACCCTTGGGAAAATCTGTGTTACTTCAGCAATCTTTTCAATGTATTGTACTGAATTTACTTTTTTCACAAAATTGGTGTCATAGACAAACTTATGCATACAAGAAAATCTGGAATCTGATGGTAGACTTAACACAATTTTTAAGCATGGATGGTATAGACTGCTAAAATATATGCATACTCTCATTACCTGTAGAGCAAAGGGAGGTACTTCCTATGACTTCTAAAATTATTATCATTACATCTTCAAGTAGTGAGACAGCAACAGTTACTCTATTTCCCGATGCCCACTGCTGGCAGGAGTCCTTGAGTGTAACACATGACTGAATGTACTGTAGGGCTTGAGGTCATGCAGAATTACACTTTGAAAATCTTATAATGTAGTAAAGAAGTTCTAAAAACAATGTCATATTTTCTATATTACATATACTACATTTGGAAAAAAAGACATTTGACATCATAGCTCTCTGTGATCTGGTATATACATAATGCCACATAGATCTGGACATCTCCAGAAGCTTTTTAAATCCACCAAACCTCTCTCAATCCCTAAAGAGAAAAAGCAGGTCTGCTCATTGTTTTTTTTTTTTTTTTTTAATTATTATTTTCTTCTGATAATTCAGGTTGAGATATAAGAAGGAAGTTGAATACAAATTTTAGAAGGTGCTTCAGTTCCTCTGAGCAGCTCTTTCAGTTCTGTAATCTGTAGAAATATTCTAAGTCCATGAGACATTTACCCTTAAATGACTATAGGCCCATGATTTCACTTCAGAGCAACATAAGATAACATGATGCATTAAAGTCTAATTAGGAAAGTGAAACTTCTCCTATACACATTATGTAATCAAGATGAGACAGAAATGACACTTTAGCCTATGTCAAGGAAATGTATGTGAAGACACAACTTTTTTTTTTTTTTAAGTCTTTATTAAAGATTACTGGCTAAAGCTTAACACTTTTTACTCTGAGAAAAGCATGGTGACAAACACATTAGGTCCTAGATAAAAGTTAAGACCTACGAATCTTGGTAGATTTGTAGATTGTGTCCAACAATTCCTTTTTTTGTACCAAAGAATGGAGAATCTACAGAAATATCGAGTAGCTTCATTTGAGTCACCGACAATGTGGTCCTAGATAACATATCACTTGTGTTGCTGCTACATGGTCTCCAGACTGGTCTAGTTCCCAAACCTATACTCTTCCCACATAACACATTGCCTCTGAGTGTGTCAGAAAAGATGTATAACTCTCCCAGCCAGGAGCTATTACTCAAATTACAAATCACTGGAACAAAAATAAATAGAAGACACCTGCATGATATTTTATTAAACCTCTTCATTTGCATGCAAAACATTTCCCCCACATTTCCTTTGTATATAAAACCAGAACAATGTGCTGAATCTGCAACTTTGCAGTATAATTCTTTCCCTGTGAAGCTCACAGCATCTCTGAAGTACTGTAACCACACTGTAACTACACACAAACTTTCTTTCTTTAATATAGTTTTTTCTGATTCAAGCTGGTTTAGTCCAGATAATGGCATTGTGACTCACTTCCTTTTTCCACCATCCTTCTCTTTACTTTTGTATGTCTGTTCCTTTAATCATTAAGCCTTAGTACATAAGATCTATCAAGCCTCAGGTTTATAATCATGGGTTACAATAAGTTTCAGCCACACTAAGGATAATATCTTAGCCTTAGATGTGTTTCAGCCCATCAAGGCAGAACAATCCCACGGGCCATGGGACCAGATAAGATGGTACCATGGTTGATTCCAGAACTGAACGCAATGATCAGTTATACCAGCTCCATTCAATCATCCAATCAGTAGCACCCACGCCCCCAACTCCCTTAGTTTCCATGACTATTGATTTTTCCTTACAGAATCTGTACTCCTGAGAGACGTGGGGGCCAGGTTGTTGCGAGCATTAGCTATCCTGTGTGTCGAAGACTTGCAGCTCCCTAAAATAAATCCTTACTTTCTTTGCCGCAAAACCCTCATGTGTCTTCTTACACTCCGACATGCACAGGCAGATGGACCCCTTTTTGTCCCCATAACAGTACCACAGTGGAATCTAAAGAAAACGTTAGACCAAAGGATTAGCTTTTCTAAAGGTTGGCATCCAAAATGTGAGATTTGAGTTGAGAACTACTCCATGAAGTATATAATTGTTTACATAGGAAAAGTTTGCTGATCATGCCCATGAGCAGGCAAGATTGAAATAGGAATTATATGTGACACTATTTTTTTACGTTTTCCTCAGTGGTCTGTGCAGCTAGATAAAAAGCAATTGCTAAGCAAAGAGATGCTATTTCCACATAATCAATTGAGTGACTAGCTTTGCAAAGTCTAAATATGTGATAATATACCAAGCTTTCATAAAAGGTGTTTTTTTTAAATGTATTTTTTTGCTATTCTATTTCATCTAAATAAAATATAAAAGCTAGATCAATGTGATCTTTTAAAACTGTTATTGTAATTCTACTTTTAGACATAAAAGAGAATGCTATACCAATTACCAAAAAAACAAAAAAAAAAAAAAAAAAAACAACAAAACTGCACGCACACATTAGCTAAATGGAGAGGATTTTTTTTTTCTCCCACATATCACTGCAAAGGTATTCTGCAAGAACAGATTTCCTGATGCCTTTAATGTATCATTTTATTTTGGTATTTGATCATGATGTGTTATGATCCATGAAAATTTCAAGATAAATAATTAGAGATTTTGATTACATTGCTGCAATCACTATTAAACTGCTTTTCATTTATCTGTAAAGAAATGGATCTATTGGTTGAGAGATGTGGAGTCAATAGAACTGAATTGGAATATGTGCTCCTCCACTTACTGTATAATGAGGGTTGGAAAAAGTGAACACAAAGTACTTAGCACAGCAGTTGCTCAGTGAATGGTAGCTTTATTATGAACTCACTTTCTGCATCAATCTATTCTTATCCAGCACATAAGATATTTCATTAGAACTAAGGAAGTGATGTTTTGGATTAGACTTTTGTTTGATCTGTTCTCATAGCTGGTCTTTAATTGAGACCTCAGAAGTATGTTTTATGAAGATATATTTTTGGATTCCATGACATAAAGAAAAATATGAAGGAAAGTTCTTCCTATATCCTCTATTTCTTGTTATAAATCACTGTAGATCTATTATCCACCAATTTAATGTAATCCTCTCAAATAAAATTATAATGGAACCAGTATCATTATTTGTGCAATTAGTTATACATATCCTTATCTATAAAAATAGAAATGCTTTTATTTCTTCAAATATTACTTATTTTTAAGTTATAAAAATAGCTAGAAATTAGTTCAAGTTAAACCTGTGTAATCCTCACAATATTTAGTCAACGAACAGCTGTTTCTACCTATATTTGTACAGGATATTTTGCTAATTGTTTCTGGGAGATATAAAAAAGGAATGATGAATTTATATTATCTGGGGTCTTACAGTCTACCAGAAAGATAAGGGATGTAAATAAACAACTTTAATAAATATATGATTCAGAAAAGTGCATAAAATATGAGTGTGTGTGTATGGTGTGAAAACTTAAATGTATAGGTACTTTGACTCACAGAGATCTATTTAATTATAGACCAAAGAACTTCATGTGAAGGGATTTGCATCCTATGGAAACTGTTACTGAACTCAAGGGGTTTGTTTTGCTTGTACCTATCAAGCTAAAGGAGACACATATAGAAGTTTGCAGCAAAGAAAGTAGAGGTTTATTTAAGGAAATGGCATCAAGCCCAGAGACACAAGTGAGCTAGTGCTCTTAAGACCTGGCTCCCCGATGGTGTGTGGGTTATAGATAACATAGGGCAAAATCAGAAGACACCATGGGTTAAGGGTTCTGGATCGTGTTGGGAGCTAATTGGTCAAAGGTGAGATAAGGGTAATGAATCATTTCTACAGATCTCAGGATGCAGTTCTGAGGTCTTTTTCAAAGTCCCTCTGTTCTGTCTCAAGGGCAAGTAGCCAGGGGGTCATGCCACCTCAGAGGTCAGGAACTGAGCTATAACTTAGGTTAAGATGTTATCGTTAATCTGCCAGAGGTCTTGACTACCCACCCATTAGTCAGGTCCTATTACTGTCTTCTGCTGCCTTGGGTGTTGCTGATTGTAGGTGGAAAGGCTGGGTCCCTGAGGGATATAGAAAGAGAGAGATGATTCCTAGAACTAGGATTTAAAACTAAATTTAATCAAAGTAATAAGGACACTTGGTTTCAAAACATACGCATGCTTGACTCCATGAGGGACCTCAGTTGGCAAAGGAGAGGGTTGATTTGAGGTACATCACGGTAGATACTACCAAAAGGGAGCAGATTTTGCTACCCCAAAATATGTTTTGTAGCATAGGATAATTTTGAACAAAAGATAGCCAAAACCTAGAGATTCAGACAAAGCCCTATCTCCCCCTCAGCTGTCTAAATTTACATTGGAAATGGGCCTATATGGAAGGGAGCTATTACCAGAATTACTCTTTACCTAAGAAACTTATCTTCACAACAAGGCAATCTTTGTTTTCCAAATATCTCTTCCGGCCTTCTTGTGAAAGGCCTTCTTCCCCTGTGTGACCTCAGACCCCCTACCCCTTTCCTTAGCTCATTACATAAGCTTCAATTACCTGGCTGCATCTGGGGTCTCATATTTTTATGGGGTTCCTTATATAATTACATTTATTTTTCTCTTCTTAAACTATTTTATGCCAATTTGATTATTAGGCCAGCCAAAGGACCTAGAAAGGGTAGAAGGAAAATTTTTCCACCTATTCTCTGCTCGCCTTTTTCTCATGTGTAACATTTGTATCCTTAGGCTTATCCTAAGGGAAGAGCATCAAAATAAAAGAATACATTAAAAAGAAAGCATGTGTTAGTCTTCTAAAATGCTTGTATAT
Organism: Pteropus vampyrus; assembly: GCF_000151845.1. NCBI lineage: Eukaryota > Metazoa > Chordata > Mammalia > Chiroptera > Pteropodidae > Pteropus > Pteropus vampyrus. The sequence goes on along the minus strand of NW_011888889.1, from coordinate 101,719 downwards.
GACAGATAGTTTTGAATTATTTACCTCCCAGTTTTCTCTATGGAATAAAAGTTAGTTGCTATGATAAAAGTATAGCTGTTATG
>NW_011888889.1:97135-101586 GCF_000151845.1 Pteropus vampyrus | reverse complement strand
GTCTTGACTACCCACCCATTAGTCAGGTCCTATTACTGTCTTCTGCTGCCTTGGGTGTTGCTGATTGTAGGTGGAAAGGCTGGGTCCCTGAGGGATATAGAAAGAGAGAGATGATTCCTAGAACTAGGATTTAAAACTAAATTTAATCAAAGTAATAAGGACACTTGGTTTCAAAACATACGCATGCTTGACTCCATGAGGGACCTCAGTTGGCAAAGGAGAGGGTTGATTTGAGGTACATCACGGTAGATACTACCAAAAGGGAGCAGATTTTGCTACCCCAAAATATGTTTTGTAGCATAGGATAATTTTGAACAAAAGATAGCCAAAACCTAGAGATTCAGACAAAGCCCTATCTCCCCCTCAGCTGTCTAAATTTACATTGGAAATGGGCCTATATGGAAGGGAGCTATTACCAGAATTACTCTTTACCTAAGAAACTTATCTTCACAACAAGGCAATCTTTGTTTTCCAAATATCTCTTCCGGCCTTCTTGTGAAAGGCCTTCTTCCCCTGTGTGACCTCAGACCCCCTACCCCTTTCCTTAGCTCATTACATAAGCTTCAATTACCTGGCTGCATCTGGGGTCTCATATTTTTATGGGGTTCCTTATATAATTACATTTATTTTTCTCTTCTTAAACTATTTTATGCCAATTTGATTATTAGGCCAGCCAAAGGACCTAGAAAGGGTAGAAGGAAAATTTTTCCACCTATTCTCTGCTCGCCTTTTTCTCATGTGTAACATTTGTATCCTTAGGCTTATCCTAAGGGAAGAGCATCAAAATAAAAGAATACATTAAAAAGAAAGCATGTGTTAGTCTTCTAAAATGCTTGTATATGACAGATAGTTTTGAATTATTTACCTCCCAGTTTTCTCTATGGAATAAAAGTTAGTTGCTATGATAAAAGTATAGCTGTTATGAGTTTTGAGGTTATACTGGGAACAACGGTGGCAGAAAAATATGCATGTGAAGGCAAAGTAATGGACTATGTTTTTGTTTATCAGGATAAAAAGAGTTTTGTCTTAAAGTATCTCGTTGTTCTAGAATTTAAAACCTGAAGAGGATAGTGAAAGACAAACCCTGCATGGATACTAAAAGGTATAGAAAGTTTGCAAAACTATGTAATTTTATTTCCCTTGCTTTAAAAGAACTGAGTCTGAAAGGAAGCAATAAAATGTGCTAAATTTTTTATGAAAAAAAGAGAAAGCATGTGTCAATCAAATATTTTGCAAGAACAGAAAGCTTTGCAAGTATGCCGTACTTAAAATTTTTTAAATGATTTACCTTAGTAGATGACTAATACCTACTACAAAATTAAGAAAGCACAGAAATATATAAATAAAAAAAACAAAATTTCATTACTCCAGCCCTCAGAAGTAATCACTTCTGTATGTTTCTTTCAGATAATTTTTAAGGCATTTGAATGCATATATACTACTTTTTAAAATTAAAAAAATAGATTATATTTTTATAACTTTTGCAAATTTTTTTCTGTTAATGTTTTCCATTTCACTTAAATTGGCTACATGGGTCTTTGCATACGTTTTTTGTTTTCTTTAGGATAAAAGGAGGCGTATTTAACATTCAGCCAATCTAGAAAGGTTGTACCAACTTATACTCCACCAAATTTGAAAAATATGTTTGACAGTTCTTATTTCCATAGTGTATGGAGAAATGAGCATTTGCATACAGATTGTAGATTTTTTTAAGAATTTTAATTTTTGATTCCATTTTGATGGAAATAATATGACATTTTATTAATTTAAAATTAGTTTTAAATTCTTAATGTATTTGAAAAATTTAAAATACATTTTGATTTTTTAATAAAAATTGATATTTGTTTTTCTAACTTTAGAGATAATTTTTCATGAATTTAGTTCATTTGGTTTAATATAGTGATTAGTTTTAAAGACTTTATAAACTTGAGATAATAATCTTTTGTTATATTTTGTGATTTTTTATTTTTTATAGATTTTTTTGTTTTACAGAATATTTTAATTTTGTTTATTTTTCCATATAGAAATCCAATAATTCCACAAATATTCAGTTGAGAGGACATCCTTTCCACACTCATTTGTAATATATCAAGTTTACAAAATTACTGATATACATCAGGTTTACAAAATTACTTGTGTCTATTTCTGGGTTCTTTATTCAGTTACAATTTTATATTTGTTCACCCTGACACCGATATCAGCTATTTTACTTATTTATTTGTTTTTGGTAGTGCAAATTCACCTACCTTGTTCTTCAAAATGGTCTCAGCTATTTTTGACCACTTTCTCTTCCTAATAAATTTTAAGATTCTCTGTTGGAAATTGATTGAAATTATACTGAAATTACAGATTAATTGGGGGTGAATTGATGTTAACAATATTGATTCTTCCAAACCACTGATATAAAATATTTTCTGAAGTGTTCAGATTTTTATTGAAAACATTTGAAAAATAATCTCTGCACGCCTTTGCACATTTTGTGTTATATTTCCTTTTGTAGATCTTATATGTTTGGTAGCTTTTGTAAATGTAATTTTTTTTTTTTCTATCTAATTTTCTAATTGATTTGCCATGCTATACAGGAACCAACATCACCTTCCAAGGGCCGTGCGCCTCTCTTCTCAGCCCTCCTTCAGTGACAGACAGCATGTTGGTAGCTTAAAAACAGCCATGGTGAGAGTAGTCATATCATAGAAATCAGCAAACACTGCACATCAAATTACTCTTTCTTTTTTCCCTTTTCTCTCCTGTCCTCTTCCCTCCTCCTCCTTTCCCTCTTTCCTTTCTTTCCTTGTTCCTCCTTAAATACTAGCACATAACTGGTAATAAGTACTCAATAGGAAAAAATATAATTTTTGCATGCTAATCTTGAATCTAACAAATGTTTAAATCTCTTATTAGTTCCCATTTTTCCATAAATTATCTTAGATTTTATATGTAGACATCGTATAAATTGCAATTAACAATTTTTATCTCTTTCCACCTTTTATACTTCATTTTTTTGTTTTGTTTTGTTTTGTTTTATTTTGTTGTTTAGAACCTCTGGTACAATTCTGAATAAAAGTGATGAAAAAGGGTGTCTTTGTCATGTCTCAAAAGATCAATGAAACTGCTTCTAAAGTTGTACCATTAACTATGATGTTTGTCATAAACTTTTGCTAGTCATTCTTACCTACAGTCTCCATATTGCTGAAACCATTGGCTAATGCTCATTTCTTATTTTATGTGGCCAATCATGCATAATGAGCACAGCTGACCTTTCCATTAAGCCCTTTTTTTGACATCAGAACACTAGACTTTCTTTCTTTCTACCTCTTTAGCTGTCCTCACTTCCTTGCTGATTCTTCTTCATCTCCCTTACTTTGAAATGTTGGATTTCTAGAAACCAGTTATTGGATTTCTTTTCTTTTCTCTTTACACTTACCCCTGTCTTTGGATACTAATGTTTTTTAATGAGGTTAAATTTATATCTCTAGTTTTTCAGCTCTTCTGCAGTTTTAATTTATATATCTATGTCTACTGATCATTTCTACCTAAGTGTCTAATGTGTATTTCAAACTGAATATCTGATATTTGCTACCCCTACTCAACCAGACTTATGTTACTTGCATTTATAAGTTATCCAGGCCAAAACCTTTGACAGCCTCTCTCTAACACTCTACAATTAGCTTATCAATGAATCATGGCAGTTCTACCTAATTTATATCAATATTTATAAAATAACTTTTCACTACTTTCACCTCTACCCTCATGGCCTAAAGCACCATTTCCTTTTTCTCTTTATAGCTTTTCACTGACCTCTGAATTGGCCTAACTGCTTTCAACCGCCTCGTTCAAACAATTTTCTTAACAGCAGCCAGAACAATCTTTGTTATACAGAACAAAGATGTGTTGTATCTCACTTCTCTTCTGTTTAAAACTCTCCAAAGTGTTCTCGTTTCTTTCATCTCACCTTACCTTTAGGGCCCTTTGTGATTTGTTGCCATCCTCACCTCTCTGACCTCATCTCCTAGGCCTTTCCCGGAGATCTCTCCATGCCAGCCACAAAGGTCTTCTTGATCGTTCGACAGGCCTTGCGAGCCCATCCCTCTGGACTTAGCTCTGGCTATTTTCTCTGGCTGGGCTGCTCTTCTCCTAGAGATATGCAAGGCCCTACTCCCTTATGTCCTCTGATGTTTATTCAAATAACATTTTTTCAGTGAGTCCAACTCTCCCAATCTCAAAATTTAACTTATCCCTCTATTGTGACACTTTTTATCTCTTCTCCTTGCATTATATTTCTTTTTGGAGAGGATCACTATTTAACATCCTTTTTATTTTACCTGTTTATTCATATATTTTCCTAACTCCCACAAGATTATAAATTCTAATAGGATGCAGTTTTTTAAAACTGTTTTTATTTATTTTGATATCTCCAATGTCTAGTAAAGTACTTAACCACATAATGGGTA
>NW_011888889.1:94023-95480 GCF_000151845.1 Pteropus vampyrus | reverse complement strand
AAATATGTGATGACATAAAGAAATCTAATTATGAGAGAACACACAGTATAAATACATATGATTTACTGTTAAAATGTACAGCTGAAACTTATTGCATTTCGTTAAGCAATGTCACCATAAAAAATAAATAAATTTAAAAAAATGAAAAAATAAAAACAAACAAACAAACAAATAAATAGAAAGAAAGGGTGTAAATATAAAAGGGCACCAGAGATTCAGTGTATGGTGAGGACTTTCTTCCTAGTTCATAGATAGCCATCTTCTCATTGTGTTCTCAAATGGCAGATGTGCAAGGGAAATTTCTTACTAGGACAAGTCAAGAAAGAAAGGGTGTAATTATGTTAAATCTCAGCTTCAGCATGAATCCACAGGGTATCTTTGATTTGTCCTGGAGGGAAGAGAGATGGGCATTAGATATTTCTCAAACGAGTGAGTTATTTTTTCCAAACCTAGTTTCTCTGTGTTTCTTTGACAGACTTATTTTAGGTGTGAGCATTAAATTTTAGAGGTGAGCCTGAGGAACAGAAGCACAAAGAAACTAGGAGATGGGTGCATAAAAACGGTTGAATGCAAGGGAATCTGAGAGAAGCGTAGACTCTCATAATTCCTATATGTCTCCATTTTCAGGCTACTTACAACCTCATGCTTAAAATATTTATCGCCTTCATATTATTTCTCCCTGTTAAAAGTTTGACCTATTCTAAAAATCCACCATGCTGCAACCATAATAATCTTTAAGAAGCAAAGATCTGATTTTATCACCTTCGATTTGATACTTTTCAGAAATTTCTCACTATATTTATTACAAATTGTATTCATTTATTATGACACAGAGAAATTTGTATGACTTGGCTTCTACTTGTAGTCTCACCTCTTCCTTTTTACAGTATCCATGTTAATATCTATGGTGACTTGCTATGGTGACTTTCTGTTTTACACTAAATCTTCACAGATATCTTCTTTAACTAGAATGTCCTCCCAGTATTGCTGTTCCTCATCTTTTGGAATTAACTTATTATTACATATATTAAGGAGGGTCTCTTGACCTCTGTCCACCTTAGAACTCCTGCCAAAAGATTATTTATGTGCCCTGCTTTTGTATTTCTATAATAATCCCTGTAATGGTACTAAGAATATTATAGAATATACATTTAATTGTTCATTTATCAGAATCCACAAAGAGATTATGACCGCATGAATTCTAGAGTTGTTTCATATTCATCAATGTATCCTCTGTGTAAGAACACTGTTCGATGAATTATAATAATTTGATGTCTACTATATGCTGTTCAATATTGAGAATTAAATGTTGACATAAAAATGAAAAACAAGTGTAATTAGTTTCCTTCTATTGTTGTAACAAATTACTACAAACTTAGTAGCTTCAAACAACACAAATTTCTTATCTTATAGTTATGGAGGCCAGATTCTAAAATCAGTTTCACAGGGCTACATGA
>NW_011888889.1:90993-92728 GCF_000151845.1 Pteropus vampyrus | reverse complement strand
AATTACTACAAACTTAGTAGCTTCAAACAACACAAATTTCTTATCTTATAGTTATGGAGGCCAGATTCTAAAATCAGTTTCACAGGGCTACATGAAAGGCTAGTAGTGCTGGTTTCTTCTGGAGAGTTTAAAGGGAGAATCTGTTTTCTTGCCTTTTTCACCTATTTTCCTTGGCTTATGATCTCTTTCTCTATATCTAAAGCACAGTATCCCTATCCCAGTCTCCATCTCCATCACACATCACACATCTCTTTCTACTCTCTGACTCCTCCTGCCTCCCTCTTATAAGGACCTTTGTAATTATATTGGACTCACCTGGATAATCCAAGCTACTCTTCTCATTTCAACATCTTTAACTTAATCACATCAGCAAAGTCCTTTTTGCCATATTAGGTAATACTCATGCTTTCCGGGAATTAGGATGTGGACATTTATGAGGGACCATTATTTAGCTTATTAGAATAGGAAATTTCCTTTATATATCAGATGAGTTAGTTTATTTTTTTAAATAATGAATACGTATTGATTTTCTTTACCACTGCAGCATCTATTGAGATAATTTATATATTTGTTCTTATGTATTTTCTTTAGAACTTTTACCATGATAGGTAAAAAAGTCATAGTTCAAGATTTATCATGTTAAACATTTCTATGTGTACAGTTCAGTGTTAAGTATATTCATATTATGTGCAACCAATCTCCAGAACGTTTTTTATCTTGCAAAACTGAAACCTGTTAAACAACAACCCCCCATTTTGCATCCCTTCAGTCTCTGGCAACCACCATTGTAATTTCTTAATGTGGTATATGACATTGAGAGGTTTTTCTCTTGAACCAGATTTTCATTTCTAAGGAAAATATGCCACTTGAGTATCATGCATTATCATTTTTTAAAATGCACTGCTGAATTAAATTTGCAAAAAAATTATTTAGAATTTTTTCATTTGTTTTAGTTGGTTAAAATTTTCTCTTGTCCTTTTTTTACCTGTTAAATCTTTTTTTCGACTTTATTGAGGTATAATTGACAAATAAAATTGTAATAGATTTAAAGTATACAATGTGATGATTTGATAGACATATGTATTGTGAAAGGAGTCCCACAGTTGAGTTAATATATTCATCACCTCACATATTTATCTTTTTTCCCTTTTACTGTTCATGTCAGAGTTACACTATTCTTAAAAACCAAGGTTACTTTTGCCTCACACAATGAGACAGGCGATTTTTTCCTTTTCTTCTCCAAAAATGTTTGTATAAAATAGAAATTATTTATATCTTCATAAGGCTAAATAGTTTTATCGTTATTCAGATTTCCTTTCTTGAATCAAATTTAATATAGTTTTTATTTGAAAATTATTAATTTAATTTAATTTTGAAATATTGGTTTAAAGTTTTTAAATAATTTAATTATGAGTTTTTAAATCTTAAAGTATATCTCCTTTTAAAAATTACTAATGTTGTATATTATCTTATCTTATTTTGTTTTTCTCTGTTCTCTTAGCATGTTATCTAATATATACATATACATATAATCTCCATATATTATTTCTTCTGTTTCTCTGTAAACTCTAACTCTTCCTAGTCTATAATTTTATTTGAAGAGCCACTAAATTCAACATAAGGGAGGCTACACATTTTTACTGCCTTAGGAAATGTACTACTATATAAAAGAAAAAGCAGTGCACAAGTGATTTAAGATAAAATAGTCCACGGTTCTCCCCTAACACAGTGTTAC
>NW_011888889.1:83218-90943 GCF_000151845.1 Pteropus vampyrus | reverse complement strand
TTTCTTGAATCAAATTTAATATAGTTTTTATTTGAAAATTATTAATTTAATTTAATTTTGAAATATTGGTTTAAAGTTTTTAAATAATTTAATTATGAGTTTTAAAATCTTAAAGTATATCTCCTTTTAAAAATTACTAATATTGTATATTATCTTATTTTGTTTTTCTCTGTTCTCTTAGCATGTTATCTAATATATACATATACCTATTATCTCCATATATTATTTCTTCTGTTTCTCTGTAAACTCTAACTCTTCCTAGTCTATAATTTTATTTGAAGTGCCACTAAATTCAACATAAGGGAGGCTACACATTTTTACTGCCTTAGGAAATGTACTACTATATAAAAGAAAAAGCAGTGCACAAGTGATTTAAGATAAAATAGTCCACGGTTCTCCCCTAACACAGTGTTACTTGGGTAATTGTTATATCAAAATCAGTTTGCCAAATGTACATTATATGTTGACAAAATTTCCAGCTGCCTTTCATAAGAGAAGTGGAAATTCTAGTAAAGCTAATGGAAAGATCTGGAATATTATTAATTTTTTTTTTAAAAAAAGAAGTCTAAAAGGAAGAAAGGTGGTGGTAGAAGGGGACTACTTAATTATACATAAAAAAAGACATGAGAGTGATGAAATATGGTCAGAATTGCAGCACTGGAGTTGGAATCATACTAATAGACATATTGTTCAGAAGGAAGGGAGGAATAAGCATTAATACTCTAAAGAAATAGCTAAAATAAAAGAGAAGAGACATAAAGGATCCCATGTGAGCAGATAAGGAGATGAGAGAACCCAGAAATCAGAGGCTGGGGGCCTCCAGGTAAGTCACAATTTGGGGACAATCAAGTAGGAGTACTTAGAATGTTATTGGCTACAGACAAAGTCTCTGCCTTGAGAAGTGAGACAAAAATGAGAAGAGCTGAAAGACACTGGGGAGTCTTCTCTGTGTTTGCTTGACTCCTTTGGGAGTGCCAGCCTTCTGTTTTAGCTACAGGGATATTTTCATATTTACACTGAATGCACCATCTGTTATTTTCCTGCCTGACTCATTACGAAATCCTCCTACATACCGGAATAACTGAAATCTCTGTATCTTTCTCTCATTGGGAATGAAAATTGTGGATGAACAGGAAGTTAGAGATGTAGGCAATTATTCTCCCCATCCAACCTGTCTGATGTCCGGGGTCCTCCTGGGTGATTGTGAAACCTATATCTCCAGCTGCTGGTTATTGGTGGCTGCTGCTGGCTTCTGATTGTCCTGGTGAATGAGGACTCCTTTGGAGTGGTTTATAAACAAATGCAGCAGGGGAAACTAGAGGAATGTAACCAACATCCTGCTCTGAGGAATAAGTAAGTGGGCACTTTCATTCCAATTACATATAAAGAGTTTACTATGTATTAAAGATCCCTCACATCCCAAATTATTTAACTGTAGGGAAAAAGACTGGGAAATTAAACCTGAGCTCCACTTTCTAAATAAAGAAACTCTTAAAGTCTCTGAACTAATTTTTTTAAGTTAATTTAAAGGCAAATGTTTACATTCAGATGATAAACTGATGTAGGAGGGAGCAAGGGAGGGGAAGACATTAAAACATTAATGGTGACAATCTTCAAATTAGAGTGTAAGTGAAGCTTCCTTATGTATGTTTTTAGGTTAAAAGTTTTATTTTTTGTAGGGCTTGTAAAAGGATATACAAATCACAATAAACTATGGGTTTCTACTCTTAGGCATTTGCTTTAATTCAAAGAACCTGCAGCAAAGCCAGAATGTGTTGTGTGTAGCATAATGGCTTTCTCTTGGCTCCACATCTGTCAGCGTGGTACTCCTTACCCAAAGGCTTCCATCGCGGTTCCTGTCAAAATGGCAACACTGTTCTCTCTGATAAGGGTGGAGGATGCAGGATGCTCAAACCCTTAGACAAAAATACCTGGTCCTCATCTTGAAAAAACATTGAGATTTGACTCAATTACTCACTGCATGCCACTCCACTCTACTGGAAGACAAGTAGAAACGGTTTATGCAGATAGCAATAAGGAGAACATATTATTTAAATTTAGAAATTTATATAATGTACAATATATAATTGTACACATTTATATATCTGTAATATATTGTATATACTACATTTTATGTAAATATATAAATATATATTATTATATAGTATATATAAATACATACATATATACTATATATCTTATGTGTAAATGTATATGTAAAAATGTCTGAAGGCTACTTGTGATATTTTTGAACTGTCTCTAACAGAGAGCACAGTTCTGAGACAACCACGACTAGGAGATAAACATTTAACTTCTGAAAGGTGAGACAAACTCTAGGGCATAGCACAAACGAGAAAGAATGAGAGGGCTGGCTCCAATCCCTTAACCGCCAGATCCAGCATTACCCTGTTCAGCAACTTTAGGAGGCCCAGATACACAACTTTCCAACCGCAAAACATCCCCCAGGCCGTTGACTTTCACATCTGTGTGCGCACACAACCCCGAATTGACCCTATGCGACCTTCCAGGGATGGCAGTTTTGAGCAGCACCGCCAGCTTGTTCATACCAAGCATGCGCCAGGACGTCGGCATCGGTTGTGTCTGCGCAAGCACCATAATCAGGAATAAAGGAGAAGATCACCCCAGGAGACGTCAAACCTCCTCTCACTCCGCACTGTACAATGTCCCAAACTGCTTCTTTCTCTCACCATGCTGCCTGACTTGTGCTGGAGCAAAGCCCAGGTTAACTAACGTGTCTGAGCTTCTGGTTTGGCCTGTTGTCAATTTCCGTTACACAGAGAGCCTGAGGACTCAAAATTGGTAACACAAAGAGATGACATTGTCACAAAATTCTCACAGATTATCATATCCCGCCATAAACTGTCTTCAGCTTATTGAATTTTCTGGTTTTGATTTCAGGTAATTTTCTCTTAAATGGCAGAATGCAATATTAGTCTCTGAAGAAATACATAGTCCTTAAGACTCACAGGTGTCATTTGATTAGTTTTCTCTATACAAATTAATATGTAAGTATTTTCTTATTCTAGCATTCTATAGTACTTTTGGATTACTGGAGATTTTCTAAAACTCTGAAAAAGCAGCACATTTCTTTGAAAAGACAATTAGTTCTCATTACTTTTCCTGCTGTTTAATTTCTTACTTTCAAGTCAACAGAGAGCAATAGAAAATAACTAGCAAACTAAGCAAAACGTATAATATATCTTGGTGTCTAATGAATTAGAATACATTTTCAACAGATAGATGGCATTATGAATTCTAATACTTGCTAGGTTGCCTTCTGTGTGCTATTCTAAAGAGTAAAAAATTAAAAGAAGTATTTCTACATTTTCTAGCAGCATTAGCAGGAGTGTGAAATAATTCTTCCTTTCTGACTGCTCAATGTGTATTTGGTTAGTCTATTATGCTATATAAAGGCTACAAAAAAAAAAAAAAGCATACTTCAAGTGTGGTGTCTGTCACATCCCAGACTGGAAAAGGGTACTAGACTGTTTGCTTGAGGATAGAATTTTGTCCTTTGTCTTAATTAGCAGTTGGAAGATTGCAAGGCATAAAAATGGGGTGACATAGAAAAATAAATCAATGTTCACCTGCATCCAGCAGTATCCTAAATTAAGTTATTTTCTCTTCCTCTGAAATTAACATAATCATACTAGGGAAATAATGATCTGATTTAAAAAATGTGAGAAAGAATATATGAACCAGAATTATAGTACTTTATATAAGTATGAAGATCTTTCTATAACTACCTAAGCATTCTTCACACTCTACATTTTTTTTTTTATTAATGATAGTTTAACTATGTGATTACTTGGAATTTATTTTAAAAAGAGCAATTACTGACTCTGACCTTTGAAAACCATAAGGCACTGCAGAAATATAGACAACATTGTTATTTTGGTTTTAATTATTATGGGTGTTGAGATTTGTGTCTAGAGTCAGATTAGAGTCTGATGACATCCAAAAGGTTAGTGGAACCATGACACCATCCCATTAGATGGAACTGCAAAAAGTACCATGCAATATTCAAATGGCATTTATCGAACATCTCTTTTATGGCAGGACTGTATTTGTCCTTTATATCTAGGTATGGTTACCAGATTTATCAAAAAACAAAGCAAAATGAAAGAAAGAAAGAAGCAGAATGGGACACTCAGTTAAATTTAAATTTCAGATTAAATTTACTCCTTTTTTTTAAAATTATCATTGTCTTATTCCAATACTATCTAAATATTACATGGACATACTTATACTAAAAAATGATTTATTGTTTATCTGAAATTAATATTTAATTGAGCATCCTAAATTTATCTGGTATCTCTATTTCAAGGATAAAAGGTCGTAATCTCTGATCTTAAGAAACTTCTTGTCATGAGGGGGTTACTATGTAAATATTACTGGTTGGAGCTGCAGTGGGAGTGGAACACCATGCTTTCTGAATACAGAGAAAGGTGTAAGCTAACTTGGTTACCTGATCTTCTTTCCTCCTTATTAGAAAAGTACCTGCAGGCTGCTCAAAAATATTTCGTTGTATGATGAGGTCCTCCAATCCTACTTGAGACTGATTTTTCTCCCCACATTTACTATTACTAAAGTTGGTTTCTCAAAAAATAGCACAGGATCGGAAGTGACTAAATCCTTTCATCTAATCTGGACAAGCCTATGAAAACCTTCCTTTCTTAGGTATGTGTAACTGGGAAGCTTCTGAAGTCATATATCAAATATTGATTTTAGGCAACATATAGTACAAAAGCAAAAAGTTCTAATTGATCTGGAAGTTATAACTGGTCACATATTTTATGTTTTACCTCTAAGAAATAGACGGCACCATTATAATTACATGTCTCTATTTTCTATCATCATGCCCTAGCTGAGTTCCTATCCAAATGATGAATTTCTGTCATGAACTCATAACTGCCAGATTGTTAGCCCTCAGACAGCAAGGTGGAAGTAGCGTGGAACTAGATTTAGAATTCCCGCACTCCAGCTCTTGCTCTGCCTAATTTGCTACGTGGCTTGATTCTAAATTAGATGACATAGATGCTTTCTAAAGATTTACACTCTAGAAATTTACAGCTTTACAGTTAAGAAATATAGATTCAACCGTCTATTTACACTCAGTTTAAAGCTGGGGCTTCAAACTCAAATGCCTACAGAGGTCGGTTTGGTAACTAAATGAGTGACAAGCCAGATAGAATCCACTCTGACTTGGAAAGCACATGTAATTTCAGCCTGGTGGGAGATCTTCAGCCCCAGACAATGCTAACAATGAGGGATTGAGGGCTATTGTGGCAAAATTCTGAAGTCAGCAAAAATATTTACAGAAGGTGAAAATGTTTATTTTTACATTTAATTTCCTGATTATTAGATGGCAGTAATTAATATAACAGTTTTTAAAAACGAAGAAAAAATATTCTGCCATGTGGATGTGGTCTTTAGTCCTCTAGTTTGTTCCTGAATAAAATCATTATTATTTTCCAGGTTTCAAATTACTAGAGTGTTTGTCCTTATTTCTTGTCTTTCCTTATATCTGAATGCGCAGATTTTGAACAAATACAGTTGACCCTTGAACAACACAGGTTCAAACAGAGTGTATCAACTTATATGCAGATTTTTTCAATAACATGTATAGTACTGTAAATGTATTTTCTCTTCCTTATGATTTTTGATAACATTTTCTTTTCTATAGCTTACTTTATTGTAAAAATACAGTATATTATATATATATGAAATATGTGTTAATTGACACTATGTTTTGGTCAACAGTAGGCTAATAGTAGTTAAGTTTTGGGGGAGTCAAAAGTTATACGTGGATTTTTGATTACACAGATGTGAGAGGAATGTTGGTTCTCGCAACTCTCACGCTGTTCAAGGGTCAACTGTATTCCAGAGTTTGCGTGTGTTTATTAGTGTTGTCCTCTTTCAATGAGTTATCCTGTAATAATAATTATTATTGACATCTATTGATCATTTATAGAGTCCCAAAATTGTTATAAGCATATATGTATATTTTCATTTCATCTTCAACAAAAACCCTGTTAGATAAATGTTATTATCCCATTACACAGTGCTTCAGTTAATCTTTGCTCTTCCGCAAACTACCTCAAAATTTAATGGCTTTAAACAACAACAATTTATCATTTGTAGTGATTCTGTGGGTTGGCAATTTGGATGGTTCTTCTGCTGGTGCCACTTGGGATTATCATGTGACCACTATCATCTGATAGCTCAACTGAGTCTGGAGGGTCACATATCTGGCTATCGGCTGTCAGCTGGTAACCACATAACTTCTCCACATGAATTCTCATCCTTCAATATGCTAGACAGGGCATCTTCATAGCATGGTGGTCTTATTTAAAGAGAATGAAAGTGAGTGCTGCAAAACCTTATAATACCTAGGCCCAGAACTTGCATAATGTCACATCTATTATATTGTAATGGTCTAAGCAATTCATAAGGCTAGCACAAATTCGAAGTGGAAGGGGAGTGCACATGCGTTTAGTGAGGCATATTTTATCCAAGATTGTTTTGTAACAATCTACCATAAACATATACCTAAACTGAGGCATAGAATGTTAAATAACTTGCCTTAGATCATACCATTTGTAAGTAGCAAGAAGAACCAGGTTTTGAGTCCATATAGGCCTCTCATTGTCAGACCAAATGTTATTATTCCAGCATCATTGCTATTTATTTAATATAACTTCCTTAAGGATAGTATTTATTCAGAGACATAAATTTTTTGTATGTTTGTTTTTAGAATCACCTTATAACTATTCTTGGAATGCCCATTTGTTTAAAAAGCTGCCTATTGAGAGTTTTAAACAACTACAATTGATACTTAATGTTCTGCACTTTGGTTTAAATGCCAAAAAAGATAGTAAAACATAGATTCACATTTAGATCTTTATTTTTGCCTTTATAAACAGAAAAGATAAGTTAAATGATGTAAAATCAATTGCATCCATTTATTCCATCTAGAACAAAGTAAGGGAAGGGGGAAAGGCTGGTAGCTAATACATCTTCTACTCATAAATTTAAAAAAAGTATAAAAAAAATGAATCCATAACTGTAGCTAATTCTGAGACATACATTACAAAAATATTCTTAAGCTTGTCTCTAATGGGGTTAGGTGTGCATTTTGTGACTTGAATGCATTATTAGAAATGATTTCTCCAAGCAAATAAAGATTTCATATCTTAGAAAACTAAGTTGCTGACTAGCATGTCGGATTAGAGAGATGCAATATCATTTCTTAACAGTCTAGGAACAATATTGGGATACTTAATGTAAACCAAAAGAACTGTTCATTGGTCAGGCTGACTGAGTGTTGTACTTTAAGATACGGATCAACCTACAAAATTTAATTTACAATACTTTATGAAGTGCTCAAAAGCACTTTTCTCTATCAACTGTTAAAAAAAACTAGTTTCATTTTGATTGGTTATCAATTATATATGAATTGCCTACATTCTCCAAATAGTATTGCATATTTATTTTTGTGATCTTATTTAGATTTGTATACAAGAAAACACCAAAGTATCACACCAAAATATGTTTAATAGGAATAAGAAAAGTGGAAAACTTCTGGGGCTATGTGAAAATTTTCAAAATTTGTGAGATATCAGAATTTTGCAATTTGAGTCAAAGACACAATATTTATTCACTTCTTGGAGATAAGAAAGTTTGGGCTCCTAGGATAAAATA
>NW_011888889.1:77656-82253 GCF_000151845.1 Pteropus vampyrus | reverse complement strand
AGTCAAAAGTTATACGTGGATTTTTGATTACACAGATGTGAGAGGAATGTTGGTTCTCGCAACTCTCACGCTGTTCAAGGGTCAACTGTATTCCAGAGTTTGCGTGTGTTTATTAGTGTTGTCCTCTTTCAATGAGTTATCCTGTAATAATAATTATTATTGACATCTATTGATCATTTATAGAGTCCCAAAATTGTTATAAGCATATATGTATATTTTCATTTCATCTTCAACAAAAACCCTGTTAGATAAATGTTATTATCCCATTACACAGTGCTTCAGTTAATCTTTGCTCTTCCGCAAACTACCTCAAAATTTAATGGCTTTAAACAACAACAATTTATCATTTGTAGTGATTCTGTGGGTTGGCAATTTGGATGGTTCTTCTGCTGGTGCCACTTGGGATTATCATGTGACCACTATCATCTGATAGCTCAACTGAGTCTGGAGGGTCACATATCTGGCTATCGGCTGTCAGCTGGTAACCACATAACTTCTCCACATGAATTCTCATCCTTCAATATGCTAGACAGGGCATCTTCATAGCATGGTGGTCTTATTTAAAGAGAATGAAAGTGAGTGCTGCAAAACCTTATAATACCTAGGCCCAGAACTTGCATAATGTCACATCTATTATATTGTAATGGTCTAAGCAATTCATAAGGCTAGCACAAATTCGAAGTGGAAGGGGAGTGCACATGCGTTTAGTGAGGCATATTTTATCCAAGATTGTTTTGTAACAATCTACCATAAACATATACCTAAACTGAGGCATAGAATGTTAAATAACTTGCCTTAGATCATACCATTTGTAAGTAGCAAGAAGAACCAGGTTTTGAGTCCATATAGGCCTCTCATTGTCAGACCAAATGTTATTATTCCAGCATCATTGCTATTTATTTAATATAACTTCCTTAAGGATAGTATTTATTCAGAGACATAAATTTTTTGTATGTTTGTTTTTAGAATCACCTTATAACTATTCTTGGAATGCCCATTTGTTTAAAAAGCTGCCTATTGAGAGTTTTAAACAACTACAATTGATACTTAATGTTCTGCACTTTGGTTTAAATGCCAAAAAAGATAGTAAAACATAGATTCACATTTAGATCTTTATTTTTGCCTTTATAAACAGAAAAGATAAGTTAAATGATGTAAAATCAATTGCATCCATTTATTCCATCTAGAACAAAGTAAGGGAAGGGGGAAAGGCTGGTAGCTAATACATCTTCTACTCATAAATTTAAAAAAAGTATAAAAAAAATGAATCCATAACTGTAGCTAATTCTGAGACATACATTACAAAAATATTCTTAAGCTTGTCTCTAATGGGGTTAGGTGTGCATTTTGTGACTTGAATGCATTATTAGAAATGATTTCTCCAAGCAAATAAAGATTTCATATCTTAGAAAACTAAGTTGCTGACTAGCATGTCGGATTAGAGAGATGCAATATCATTTCTTAACAGTCTAGGAACAATATTGGGATACTTAATGTAAACCAAAAGAACTGTTCATTGGTCAGGCTGACTGAGTGTTGTACTTTAAGATACGGATCAACCTACAAAATTTAATTTACAATACTTTATGAAGTGCTCAAAAGCACTTTTCTCTATCAACTGTTAAAAAAAACTAGTTTCATTTTGATTGGTTATCAATTATATATGAATTGCCTACATTCTCCAAATAGTATTGCATATTTATTTTTGTGATCTTATTTAGATTTGTATACAAGAAAATACCAAAGTATCACACCAAAATATGTTTAATAGGAATAAGAAAAGTGGAAAACTTCTGGGGCTATGTGAAAATTTTCAAAATTTGTGAGATATCAGAATTTTGCAATTTGAGTCAAAGACACAATATTTATTCACTTCTTGGAGATAAGAAAGTTTGGGCTCCTAGGATAAAATATAAGAAAACTCGGAGATTATGTATTTTCATCCCAGCATTATATATTGACAGCTTTGAACTTCCAGACAACTTTCTTTTGCCCCAGTTTCTACACTTTGTAATGACTATAAATACATGAGCTTGCCTTAGGAACACAGCAGGATATTTTTGTTTTTCTTAAGATTTAAAATAATCTTGAGGGACTGGTGAGGAAGACGATAGGACTCATCATGACATTGCTCTGTTCCCACCTTTATTTCAAGTCTGCACTGGACAGTAATGGGTGGAGGTCAGATGGGAGTAGAGGATATGGTTCTGGCACTTCTGAAACTGAAAGGGTGAGCTAGGTTTCCACTATGAACAGAATAGGGTGACTAGGCCATTTCCCTCTCTACTTCCTTGTAAATTCACTCCCACACGGAAAAGCCCAGATGCTTCTAACATATGAACAAAACTTATGACAGGTATATGTGTTTTCTTATAATAATACAAGGTAAACAAACTCTATTTTTTTCTTCTGGGGAACCATGATTCTATCTTGATCTCTTGTTACAGAAAACCTAATCAAATGTACAAATACTTCTTATACTCAATTTAAGAGATATGCTCCAAGATTTTGAGATAAAAGGGTATAATGTAGATGTTTCAGTATTTAAAGAATATCATGAAAACACTAGGAATCTTTAAACTATATATTAATTATTCATTTATTCAACAAATACTTACTAAACAATTATTACATTTGGGGTACTGTATTTGACATTGGAGATACATACAGTCTTAAACAAAATAAGACATGGTCTCTATGTTCATCGGGCTTGCATATGAGATGCTGCTAGCTTCAAAAGGAGAAATCTAATCTTTGCCAACATCAGTTGAATAAAAACCATCACCAGGATCCAAAGAACAACAGTCTTCACATAATGTGATTCTAAACTACATAGTAATAAATTCGACAGGAGTAATAGAGTGAATGTTTTGTTTTATGGAACAGGGACATGTGCTACAGTTTATTACAGCTTCCATGCAAATAATTTTTGCGGAGATATTCAAAGTGCCAGATTTAGGAATAAAATAGAAAAAAAACAGCTGTATTTATTTATATGAACACTGAACAGTCTTCACTGGAAATTAAAATTATTTAAAGTTACCTCAAAAATATAATTTCAAAGTTTTTTCTCAATACCTTCTTATAAACCTATTTCTGGTTTCTCAAGTATCCATACCAGAGGTTTGGAATACATATTTAAAAACTTTTCCTTGTTGATAATATTGAAAAGATACAGCATCTACCTTTCATAAATATCATAGATGTACAAACCTGTGGAAATCCGAGCCCAGAGAAAGGGATGTCAAAGTAATTACAGAGTGTCTATTTCTGGGAAATGATGAAAGACAAAATTAGTGAGTCCCACATGGCATCCTTCTAAATCAGTGTCGAAGTTGTGGTTCCACTTGTAAGCCTCCTTATGTCAAGAAAGAATAACAAGCTTTCAATATATTTTTTGATAGTTCAGGTTTTCTCTGAAGTTCTGTTTTTGTTTTTTAATCATGGTGATTGTAATAGTTAACAACATCAATAACAGTATCAGCTATCACATGTTACTTCCTTGGTGTAACTTCGCCAGTGACTTCGCTAAATGCCTTTACCATTTTATTTGATAGGAAAAAATTCTATGAGGCAAGAAATATAATTATATTCATTTTCAAATTAAAAAAAAAAACACCATGAAATTCACAGAAGTGACCTGAACAAAGACGTAGAGTTCATAAGTAGGCTACCCAAGATTCCAACTAAATTTGTCTGATTCCAGATACTGAGATGTTCGCCTCTACTTACCCTGCTAAGAAAAGCAACAATTCAATAATTAAAATAGAACAAATCAGGTGTATAAGAAATACTAACCCAAACCATTTAAATAAGAACAAAGATGGGGTTAATACATATATGTGAAGTGTCTATGTGAAAATATAATTATACATTCCTTATAATACCAAATGCGTACAAAAATATTGATAGTAAATTAAATTTGTTTATTCTCACTTTCCTTATTGAAAGCAGCAGCTTAGGATTTTAAAAAATGCCAAATCTAAATGATGAACCAAGAAGTATTGGATAAATGGAAATGTCTGGAGTACTAAATCAGCCTGCTAGCCCCTTTTGTACTGGTTGTTCAATATCATGATGAGCATGCCTGCCACTTGATCTGAGAGTGTCAAAATGTACTGGTACCAGTCTGACAAATCTTAAAGAAATCATAAAATCCACACAATATATAAAATAGAATTAAAATGAAAATTGCAATCTCTGGACTATTACAACTTGATTGTTAGCCCTTTAAATCATTTTGCTTAGAAAGAAAATGACAATTTTCATAATTTAGGAACTGGTTGATTTGCTTATACAGTATGCTCGGACTTACCAAAAATTATGTTTCTGTTTAAGTTCTTAAAAAATATAACAGAAATCACCAGGCTGAGAAGAGGTATGAGTGTCCTAAAAAAACATTGCTTTTACATCTTCTTCCAGTGCTCTGAAACCAATAATTATCTTCTTTATTAATTCAGAACTTTGGTTCTAAGTTTCTTTACAGTCCAACTTCAATTTACATGTCTCATCTTCTTTCTTTTCAATCCAGCCAGCATTTTAACTGCCACTATGTCTATATAAAAATCCAGTTCTTGCCTCACATTATTGCTTGTTC